>NW_027443110.1:0-59050 GCF_048569485.1 Anomaloglossus baeobatrachus
ATGCGCGAAATGCCTTAAAAATGGCTTTAAAATGGATTTGGAGCATAGAGACGATTATCTCGGGATTGCAAGATAACCAAACAAAACTTTTAGTTGATTTCTACTTATTTTATTAAATATCATCTCCACCAAACAGGACAAGCTTTAATGTGTTATAGTTTTGGAGAAAAATGTGTTCATTTCATGTATGCGCAAAATGCCTTTGAAATGGCTTTAAAATGGATTTGGAGCATGGAGACGATTATCTCAGGATGGCAATATAAACAAACGAAACTTTTAGTAGATTTCTACTTATTTTATTAAATATTATCTCCACCAAACAGGACAAGCTTGCATCTGTTATAGTTTTGGAGAAAAATGTGTTCATTTCATGTATGCGCGAAATGCCTTAAAAATGGCTTTAAAATGGATTTGGAGCATGGAGACGATTATCTCGGGATTGCAAGATAACCAAACAAAACTTTTAGTGGATTTCTACTTATTTTATTAAATATCATCTCCACCAAACAGGACAAGCTTGCATCTGTTATAGTTTTGGAGAAAAATGTGTTCATTTCATGTATGCGCGAAATGCCTTAAAAATGGCTTTAAAATGGATTTGGAGCATGGAGACGATTATCTCGGGATTGCAAGATAACCAAACAAAACTTTTAGTGGATTTCTACTTATTTTATTAAATATCATCTCCACCAAACAGGACAAGCTTGCATCTGTTATAGTTTTGGAGAAAAATGTGTTCATTTCATGTATGCGCGAAATGCCTTAAAAATGGCTTTAAAATGGATTTGGAGCATGGAGACGATTATCTCGGGATTGCAAGATAACCAAACAAAACTTTTAGTGGATTTCTACTTATTTTATTAAATATCATCTCCACCAAACAGGACAAGCTTGCATCTGTTATAGTTTTGGAGAAAAATGTGTTCATTTCATGTATGCGCGAAATGCCTTAAAAATGGCTTTAAAATGGATTTGGAGCATGGAGACGATTATCTCGGGATTGCAAGATAACCAAACAAAACTTTTAGTGGATTTCTACTTATTTTATTAAATATCATCTCCACCAAACAGGACAAGCTTGCATCTGTTATAGTTTTGGAGAAAAATGTGTTCATTTCATGTATGCGCGAAATGCCTTAAAAATGGCTTTAAAATGGATTTGGAGCATGGAGACGATTATCTCGGGATTGCAATATAACCAAACAAAACTTTTAGTGGATTTCTACTTATTTTATTAAATATCATCTCCACCAAACAGGACAAGCTTGCATCTGTTATAGTTTTGGAGAAAAATGTGTTCATTTCATGTATGCGCGAAATGCCTTAAAAATGGCTTTAAAATGGATTTGGAGCATGGAGACGATTATCTCGGGATTGCAAGATAACCAAACAAAACTTTTAGTGGATTTCTACTTATTTTATTAAATATCATCTCCACCAAACAGGACAAGCTTGCATCTGTTATAGTTTTGGAGAAAAATGTGTTCATTTCATGTATGCGCGAAATGCCTTAAAAATGGCTTTAAAATGGATTTGGAGCATGGAGACGATTATCTCGGGATTGCAAGATAACCAAACAAAACTTTTAGTGGATTTCTACTTATTTTATTAAATATCATCTCCACCAAACAGGACAAGCTTGCATCTGTTATAGTTTTGGAGAAAAATGTGTTCATTTCATGTATGCGCGAAATGCCTTAAAAATGGCTTTAAAATGGATTTGGAGCATGGAGACGATTATCTCGGGATTGCAAGATAACCAAACAAAACTTTTAGTGGATTTCTACTTATTTTATTAAATATCATCTCCACCAAACAGTACAAGCTTGCATGTGTTATAGTTTTGGAGAAAAATGTGTTCATTTCATGTATGCGCAAAATGCCTTTGAAATGGCTTTAAAATGGATTTGGAGCATGGAGACGATTATCTCGGGATTGCAAGATAACCAAACAAAACTTTTAGTAGATTTCTACTTATTTTATTAAATATCATCTCCACCAAACAGGACAAGCTTGCATCTGTTATAGTTTTGGAGAAAAATGTGTTCATTTCATGTATGCGCGAAATGCCTTAAAAATGGCTTTAAAATGGATTTGGAGCATGGAGACGATTATCTCGGGATTGCAAGATAACCAAACAAAACTTTTAGTGGATTTCTACTTATTTTATTAAATATCATCTCCACCAAACAGGACAAGCTTGCATCTGTTATAGTTTTGGAGAAAAATGTGTTCATTTCATGTATGCGCGAAATGCCTTAAAAATGGCTTTAAAATGGATTTGGAGCATGGAGACGATTATCTCGGGATTGCAAGATAACCAAACAAAACTTTTAGTGGATTTCTACTTATTTTATTAAATATCATCTCCACCAAACAGGACAAGCTTGCATCTGTTATAGTTTTGGAGAAAAATGTGTTCATTTCATGTATGCGCGAAATGCCTTAAAAATGGCTTTAAAATGGATTTGGAGCATGGAGACGATTATCTCGGGATTGCAATATAACCAAACAAAACTTTTAGTGGATTTCTACTTATTTTATTAAATATCATCTCCACCAAACAGGACAAGCTTGCATCTGTTATAGTTTTGGAGAAAAATGTGTTCATTTCATGTATGCGCGAAATGCCTTAAAAATGGCTTTAAAATGGATTTGGAGCATGGAGACGATTATCTCGGGATTGCAAGATAACCAAACAAAACTTTTAGTGGATTTCTACTTATTTTATTAAATATCATCTCCAACAAACAGGACAAGCTTGCATCTGTTATAGTTTTGGAGAAAAATGTGTTCATTTCATGTATGCGCGAAATGCCTTAAAAATGGCTTTAAAATGGATTTGGAGCATGGAGACGATTATCTCGGGATTGCAAGATAACCAAACAAAACTTTTAGTGGATTTCTACTTATTTTATTAAATATCATCTCCACCAAACAGGACAAGCTTGCATCTGTTATAGTTTTGGAGAAAAATGTGTTCATTTCATGTATGCGCGAAATGCCTTAAAAATGGCTTTAAAATGGATTTGGAGCATGGAGACGATTATCTCGGGATTGCAAGATAACCAAACAAAACTTTTAGTGGATTTCTACTTATTTTATTAAATATCATCTCCACCAAACAGGACAAGCTTGCATCTGTTATAGTTTTGGAGAAAAATGTGTTCATTTCATGTATGCGCGAAATGCCTTAAAAATGGCTTTAAAATGGATTTGGAGCATGGAGACGATTATCTCGGGATTGCAAGATAACCAAACAAAACTTTTAGTGGATTTCTACTTATTTTATTAAATATCATCTCCACCAAACAGGACAAGCTTGCATCTGTTATAGTTTTGGAGAAAAATGTGTTCATTTCATGTATGCGCGAAATGCCTTAAAAATGGCTTTAAAATGGATTTGGAGCATGGAGACGATTATCTCGGGATTGCAAGATAACCAAACAAAACTTTTAGTGGATTTCTACTTATTTTATTAAATATCATCTCCACCAAACAGGACAAGCTTGCATCTGTTATAGTTTTGGAGAAAAATGTGTTCATTTCATGTATGCGCGAAATGCCTTAAAAATGGCTTTAAAATGGATTTGGAGCATGGAGACGATTATCTCGGGATTGCAAGATAACCAAACAAAACTTTTAGTGGATTTCTACTTATTTTATTAAATATCATCTCCACCAAACAGTACAAGCTTGCATGTGTTATAGTTTTGGAGAAAAATGTGTTCATTTCATGTATGCGCAAAATGCCTTTGAAATGGCTTTAAAATGGATTTGGAGCATGGAGACGATTATCTCGGGATTGCAAGATAACCAAACAAAACTTTTAGTAGATTTCTACTTATTTTATTAAATATCATCTCCACCAAACAGGACAAGCTTGCATCTGTTATAGTTTTGGAGAAAAATGTGTTCATTTCATGTATGCGCGAAATGCCTTAAAAATGGCTTTAAAATGGATTTGGAGCATGGAGACGATTATCTCGGGATTGCAAGATAACCAAACAAAACTTTTAGTGGATTTCTACTTATTTTATTAAATATCATCTCCACCAAACAGGACAAGCTTGCATCTGTTATAGTTTTGGAGAAAAATGTGTTCATTTCATGTATGCGCGAAATGCCTTAAAAATGGCTTTAAAATGGATTTGGAGCATGGAGACGATTATCTCGGGATTGCAAGATAACCAAACAAAACTTTTAGTGGATTTCTACTTATTTTATTAAATATCATCTCCACCAAACAGGACAAGCTTGCATCTGTTATAGTTTTGGAGAAAAATGTGTTCATTTCATGTATGCGCGAAATGCCTTAAAAATGGCTTTAAAATGGATTTGGAGCATGGAGACGATTATCTCGGGATTGCAAGATAACCAAACAAAACTTTTAGTGGATTTCTACTTATTTTATTAAATATCATCTCCACCAAACAGGACAAGCTTGCATCTGTTATAGTTTTGGAGAAAAATGTGTTCATTTCATGTATGCGCGAAATGCCTTAAACATGGCTTTAAAATGGATTTGGAGCATGGAGACGATTATCTCGGGATTGCAAGATAACCAAACAAAACTTTTAGTGGATTTCTACTTATTTTATTAAATATCATCTCCACCAAACAGGACAAGCTTGCATCTGTTATAGTTTTGGAGAAAAATGTGTTCATTTCATGTATGCGCGAAATGCCTTAAAAATGGCTTTAAAATGGATTTGGAGCATGGAGACGATTATCTCGGGATTGCAAGATAACCAAACAAACTTTTTAGTGGATTTCTACTTATTTTATTAAATATCATCTCCACCAAACAGGACAAGCTTGCATCTGTTATAGTTTTGGAGAAAAATGTGTTCATTTCATGTATGCGCGAAATGCCTTAAAAATGGCTTTAAAATGGATTTGGAGCATGGAGACGATTATCTCGGGATTGCAATATAACCAAACAAAACTTTTAGTGGATTTCTACTTATTTTATTAAATATCATCTCCACCAAACAGGACAAGCTTGCATCTGTTATAGTTTTGGAAAAAAATGTGTTCATTTCATGTATGCGCGAAATGCCTTAAAAATGGCTTTAAAATGGATTTGGAGCATGGAGACGATTATCTCGGGATTGCAAGATAACCAAACAAAACTTTTAGTGGATTTCTACTTATTTTATTAAATGTCATCTCCACCAAACAGGACAAGCTTGCATCTGTTATAGTTTTGGAGAAAAATGTGTTCATTTCATGTATGCGCGAAATGCCTTAAAAATGGCTTTAAAATGGATTTGGAGCATGGAGACGATTATCTCGGGATTGCAAGATAACCAAACAAAATTTTTAGTGGATTTCTACTTATTTTATTAAATATCATCTCCACCAAACAGGACAAGCTTGCATCTGTTATAGTTTTGGAGAAAAATGTGTTCATTTCATGTATGCGCGAAATGCCTTAAAAATGGCTTTAAAATGGATTTGGAGCATGGAGACGATTATCTCGGGATTGCAAGATAACCAAACAAAACTTTTAGTGGATTTCTACTTATTTTATTAAATATCATCTCCACCAAACAGGACAAGCTTGCATCTGTTATAGTTTTGGAGAAAAATGTGTTCATTTCATGTATGCGCGAAATGCCTTAAAAATGGCTTTAAAATGGATTTGGAGCATGGAGACGATTATCTCGGGATTGCAAGATAACCAAACAAAACTTTTAGTGGATTTCTACTTATTTTATTAAATATCATCTCCACCAAACAGGACAAGCTTGCATCTGTTATAGTTTTGGAGAAAAATGTGTTCATTTCATGTATGCGCGAAATGCCTTAAAAATGGCTTTAAAATGGATTTGGAGCATGGAGACGATTATCTCGGGATTGCAAGATAACCAAACAAAACTTTTAGTGGATTTCTACTTATTTTATTAAATATCATCTCCACCAAACAGGACAAGCTTGCATCTGTTATAGTTTTGGAGAAAAATGTGTTCATTTCATGTATGCGCGAAATGCCTTAAAAATGGCTTTAAAATGGATTTGGAGCATGGAGACGATTATCTCGGGATTGCAAGATAACCAAACAAAACTTTTAGTGGATTTCTACTTATTTTATTAAATATCATCTCCACCAAACAGGACAAGCTTGCATGTGTTATAGTTTTGGAGAAAAATGTGTTCATTTCATGTATGCGCAAAATGCCTTAAAAATGGCTTTAAAATGGATTTGGAGCATGGAGACGATTATCTCAGAATAGCAATATAAACAAACGAAACTTTTAGTAGATTTCTACTTATTTTATTAAATATTATCTCCACCAAACAGGACAAGCTTGCATCTGTTATAGTTTTGGAGAAAAATGTGTTCATTTCATGTATGCGCGAAATGCCTTAAAAATGGCTTTAAAATGGATTTGGAGCATGGAGACGATTATCTCGGGATTGCAAGATAACCAAACAAAACTTTTAGTGGATCTCTACTTATTTTATTAAATATCATCTCCACCAAACAGGACAAGCTTGCATCTGTTATAGTTTTGGAGAAAAATGTGTTCATTTCATGTATGCGCGAAATGCCTTAAAAATGGCTTTAAAATGGATTTGGAGCATGGAGACGATTATCTCGGGATTGCAAGATAACCAAACAAAACTTTTAGTGGATTTCTACTTATTTTATTAAATATCATCTCCACCAAACAGGACAAGCTTGCATCTGTTATAGTTTTGGAGAAAATGTGTTCATTTCATGTATGCGCGAAATGCCTTAAAAATGGCTTTAAAATGGATTTGGAGCATGGAGACGATTATCTCGGGATTGCAAGATAACCAAACAAAACTTTTAGTGGATTTCTACTTATTTTATTAAATGTCATCTCCACCAAACAGGACAAGCTTGCATCTGTTATAGTTTTGGAGAAAAATGTGTTCATTTCATGTATGCGCGAAATGCCTTAAAAATGGCTTTAAAATGGATTTGGAGCATGGAGACGAATATCTCGGGATTGCAAGATAACCAAACAAAATTTTTAGTGGATTTCTACTTATTTTATTAAATATCATCTCCACCAAACAGGACAAGCTTGCATCTGTTATAGTTTTGGAGAAAAATGTGTTCATTTCATGTATGCGCGAAATGCCTTAAAAATGGCTTTAAAATGGATTTGGAGCATGGAGACGATTATCTCGGGATTGCAAGATAACCAAACAAAACTTTTAGTGGATTTCTACTTATTTTATTAAATATCATCTCCACCAAACAGGACAAGCTTGCATCTGTTATAGTTTTGGAGAAAAATGTGTTCATTTCATGTATGCGCGAAATGCCTTAAAAATGGCTTTAAAATGGATTTGGAGCATGGAGACGATTATCTCGGGATTGCAAGATAACCAAACAAAACTTTTAGTGGATTTCTACTTATTTTATTAAATATCATCTCCACCAAACAGGACAAGCTTGCATCTGTTATAGTTTTGGAGAAAAATGTGTTCATTTCATGTATGCGCGAAATGCCTTAAAAATGGCTTTAAAATGGATTTGGAGCATGGAGACGATTATCTCGGGATTGCAAGATAACCAAACAAAACTTTTAGTGGATTTCTACTTATTTTATTAAATATCATCTCCACCAAACAGGACAAGCTTGCATCTGTTATAGTTTTGGAGAAAAATGTGTTCATTTCATGCATGCGCGAAATGCCTTAAAAATGCCTTTAAAATGGATTTGGAGCATGGAGACGATTATCTCGGGATTGCAAGATAACCAAACAAAACTTTTAGTGGATTTCTACTTATTTTATTAAATATCATCTCCACCAAACAGGACAAGCTTGCATGTGTTATAGTTTTGGAGAAAAATGTGTTCATTTCATGTATGCGCAAAATGCCTTAAAAATGGCTTTAAAATGGATTTGGAGCATGGAGACGATTATCTCAGAATAGCAATATAAACAAACGAAACTTTTAGTAGATTTCTACTTATTTTATTAAATATTATCTCCACCAAACAGGACAAGCTTGCATCTGTTATAGTTTTGGAGAAAAATGTGTTCATTTCATGTATGCGCGAAATGCCTTAAAAATGGCTTTAAAATGGATTTGGAGCATGGAGACGATTATCTCGGGATTGCAAGATAACCAAACAAAACTTTTAGTGGATCTCTACTTATTTTATTAAATATCATCTCCACCAAACAGGACAAGCTTGCATCTGTTATAGTTTTGGAGAAAAATGTGTTCATTTCATGTATGCGCGAAATGCCTTAAAAATGGCTTTAAAATGGATTTGGAGCATGGAGACGATTATCTCGGGATTGCAAGATAACCAAACAAAACTTTTAGTGGATTTCTACTTATTTTATTAAATATCATCTCCACCAAACAGGACAAGCTTGCATCTGTTATAGTTTTGGAGAAAAATGTGTTCATTTCATGTATGCGCGAAATGCCTTAAAAATGGCTTTAAAATGGATTTGGAGCATGGAGACGATTATCTCGGGATTGCAAGATAACCAAACAAAACTTTTAGTGGATTTCTACTTATTTTATTAAATATCATCTCCACCAAACAGGACAAGCTTGCATCTGTTAAAGTTTTGGAGAAAAATGTGTTCATTTCATGTATGCGCGAAATGCCTTAAAAATGGCTTTAAAATAGATTTGGAGCATGGAGACGATTATCTCGGGATTGCAAGATAACCAAACAAAACTTTTAGTGGATTTCTACTTATTTTATTAAATATCATCTCCACCAAACAGGACAAGCTTGCATCTGTTATAGTTTTGGAGAAAAATGTGTTCATTTCATGTATGCGCGAAATGCCTTAAAAATGGCTTTAAAATGGATTTGGAGCATGGAGACGATTATCTCGGGATTGCAAGATAACCAAACAAAACTTTTAGTGGATTTCTACTTATTTTATTAAATATCATCTCCACCAAACAGGACAAGCTTGCATATGTTATAGTTTTGGAGAAAAATGTGTTCATTTCATGTATGCGCGAAATGCCTTAAAAATGGCTTTAAAATGGATTTGGAGCATGGAGACGATTATCTCGGGATTGCAATATAACCAAACAAAACTTTTAGTGGATTTCTACTTATTTTATTAAATATCATCTCCACCAAACAGGACAAGCTTGCATCTGTTATAGTTTTGGAGAAAAATGTGTTCATTTCATGTATGCGCGAAATGCCTTAAAAATGGCTTTAAAATGGATTTGGAGCATGGAGACGATTATCTCGGGATTGCAAGATAACCAAACAAAACTTTTAGTGGATTTCTACTTATTTTATTAAATATCATCTCCACCAAACAGGACAAGCTTGCATCTGTTATAGTTTTGGAGAAAAATGTGTTCATTTCATGTATGCGCGAAATGCCTTAAAAATGGCTTTAAAATGGATTTGGAGCATGGAGACGGATATCTCGGGATTGCAAGATAACCAAACAAAACTTTTAGTGGATTTCTACTTATTTTATTAAATATCATCTCCACCAAACAGGACAAGCTTGCATCTGTTATAGTTTTGGAGAAAAATGTGTTCATTTCATGTATGCGCGAAATGCCTTAAAAACGGCTTTAAAATGGATTTGGAGCATGGAGACGATTATCTCGGGATTGCAAGATAACCAAACAAAACTTTTAGTGGATTTCTACTTATTTTATTAAATATCATCTCCACCAAACAGGACAAGCTTGCATCTGTTATAGTTTTGGAGAAAAATGTGTTCATTTCATGTATGCGCGAAATGCCTTAAAAATGGCTTTAAAATGGATTTGGAGCATGGAGACGATTATCTCGGGATTGCAAGATAACCAAACAAAACTTTTAGTGGATTTCTACTTATTTTATTAAATATCATCTCCACCAAACAGGACAAGCTTGCATCTGTTATAGTTTTGGAGAAAAATGTGTTCATTTCATGTATGCGCGAAATGCCTTAAAAATGGCTTTAAAATGGATTTGGAGCATGGAGACGGATATCTCGGGATTGCAAGATAACCAAACAAAACTTTTAGTGGATTTCTACTTATTTTATTAAATATCATCTCCACCAAACAGGACAAGCTTGCATCTGTTATAGTTTTGGAGAAAAATGTGTTCATTTCATGTATGCGCGAAATGCCTTAAAAACGGCTTTAAAATGGATTTGGAGCATGGAGACGATTATCTCGGGATTGCAAGATAACCAAACAAAACTTTTAGTGGATTTCTACTTATTTTATTAAATATCATCTCCACCAAACAGGACAAGCTTGCATCTGTTATAGTTTTGGAGAAAAATGTGTTCATTTCATGTATGCGCGAAATGCCTTAAAAATGGCTTTAAAATGGATTTGGAGCATGGAGACGATTATCTCGGGATTGCAAGATAACCAAACAAAACTTTTAGTGGATTTCTACTTATTTTATTAAATATCATCTCCACCAAACAGGACAAGCTTGCATCTGTTATAGTTTTGGAGAAAAATGTGTTCATTTCATGTATGCGCGAAATGCCTTAAAAATGGCTTTAAAATGGATTTGGAGCATGGAGGCGATTATCTCGGGATTGCAAGATAACCAAACAAAACTTTTAGTGGATTTCTACTTATTTTATTAAATATCATCTCCACCAAACAGGACAAGCTTGCATCTGTTATAGTTTTGGAGAAAAATGTGTTCATTTCATGTATGCGCGAAATGCCTTAAAAATGGCTTTAAAATGGATTTGGAGCATGGAGACGATTATCTCGGGATTGCAAGATAACCAAACAAAACTTTTAGTGGATTTCTACTTATTTTATTAAATATCATCTCCACCAAACAGGACAAGCTTGCATCTGTTATAGTTTTGGAGAAAAATGTGTTCATTTCATGTATGCGCGAAATGCCTTAAAAATGGCTTTAAAATGGATTTGGAGCATGGAGACGATTATCTCGGGATTGCAAGATAACCAAACAAAACTTTTAGTGGATTTCTACTTATTTTATTAAATATCATCTCCACCAAACAGGACAAGATTGCATGTGCTATAGTTTTGGAGAAAAATGTGTTCATTTCATGTATGCGCAAAATGCCTTAAAAATGGCTTTAAAATGGATTTGGAGCATGGAGACGATTATCTCAGGATGGCAATATAAACAAACGAAACTTTTAGTAGATTTCTACTTATTTTATTAAATATTATCTCCACCAAACAGGACAAGCTTGCATCTGTTATAGTTTTGGAGAAAAATGTGTTCATTTCATGTATGCGCGAAATGCCTTAAAAATGGCTTTAAAATGGATTTGGAGCATGGAGACGATTATCTCGGGATTGCAAGATAACCAAACAAAACTTTTAGTGGATTTCTACTTATTTTATTAAATATCATCTCCACCAAACAGGACAAGCTTGCATCTGTTATAGTTTTGGAGAAAAATGTGTTCATTTCATGTATGCGCGAAATGCCTTAAAAATGGCTTTAAAATGGATTTGGAGCATGGAGACGATTATCTCGGGATTGCAAGATAACCAAACAAAACTTTTAGTGGATTTCTACTTATTTTATTAAATATCATCTCCACCAAACAGGACAAGCTTGCATCTGTTATAGTTTTGGAGAAAAATGTGTTCATTTCATGTATGCGCGAAATGCCTTAAAAATGGCTTTAAAATGGATTTGGAGCATGGAGACGATTATCTCGGGATTGCAAGATAACCAAACAAAACTTTTAGTGGATTTCTACTTATTTTATTAAATATCATCTCCACCAAACAGGACAAGCTTGCATCTGTTAAAGTTTTGGAGAAAAATGTGTTCATTTCATGTATGCGCGAAATGCCTTAAAAATGGCTTTAAAATGGATTTGGAGCATGGAGACGATTATCTCGGGATTGCAAGATAACCAAACAAAACTTTTAGTGGATTTCTACTTATTTTATTAAATATCATCTCCACCAAACAGGACAAGCTTGCATCTGTTATAGTTTTGGAGAAAAATGTGTTCATTTCATGTATGCGCGAAATGCCTTAAAAATGGCTTTAAAATGGATTTGGAGCATGGAGACGATTATCTCGGGATTGCAAGATAACCAAACAAAACTTTTAGTGGATTTCTACTTATTTTATTAAATATCATCTCCACCAAACAGGACAAGCTTGCATCTGTTATAGTTTTGGAGAAAAATGTGTTCATTTCATGTATGCGCGAAATGCCTTAAAAATGGCTTTAAAATGGATTTGGAGCATGGAGACGATTATCTCGGGATTGCAATATAACCAAACAAAACTTTTAGTGGATTTCTACTTATTTTATTAAATATCATCTCCACCAAACAGGACAAGCTTGCATCTGTTATAGTTTTGGAGAAAAATGTGTTCATTTCATGTATGCGCGAAATGCCTTAAAAATGGCTTTAAAATGGATTTGGAGCATGGAGACGATTATCTCGGGATTGCAATATAACCAAACAAAACTTTTAGTGGATTTCTACTTATTTTATTAAATATCATCTCCACCAAACAGGACAAGCTTGCATCTGTTATAGTTTTGGAGAAAAATGTGTTCATTTCATGTATGCGCGAAATGCCTTAAAAATGGCTTTAAAATGGATTTAGAGCATGGAGACGATTATCTCGGGATTGCAAGATAACCAAACAAAATTTTTAGTGGATTTCTACTTATTTTATTAAATATCATCTCCACCAAACAGGACAAGCTTGCATCTGTTATAGTTTTGGAGAAAAATGTGTTCATTTCATGTATGCGCGAAATGCCCTAAAAATGGCTTTAAAATGGATTTGGAGCATGGAGACGATTATCTCGGGATTGCAAGATAACCAAACAAAACTTTTAGTGGATTTCTACTTATTTTATTAAATATCATCTCCACCAAACAGGACAAGCTTGCATGTGTTATAGTTTTGGAGAAAAATGTGTTCATTTCATGTATGCGCAAAATGCCTTTGAAATGGCTTTAAAATGGATTTGGAGCATGGAGACGATTATCTCAGGATGGCAATATAAACAAACGAAACTTTTAGTAGATTTCTACTTATTTTATTAAATATTATCTCCACCAAACAGGACAAGCTTGCATCTGTTATAGTTTTGGAGAAAAATGTGTTCATTTCATGTATGCGCGAAATGCCTTAAAAATGGCTTTAAAATGGATTTGGAGCATGGAGACGATTATCTCGGGATTGCAAGATAACCAAACAAAACTTTTAGTGGATTTCTACTTATTTTATTAAATATCATCTCCACCAAACAGGACAAGCTTGCATGTGTTATAGTTTTGGAGAAAAATGTGTTCATTTCATGTATGCGCAAAATGCCTTTGAAATGGCTTTAAAATGGATTTGGAGCATGGAGACGATTATCTCGGGATTGCAAGATAACCAAACAAAACTTTTAGTGGATTTCTACTTATTTTATTAAATATCATCTCCACCAAACAGGACAAGATTGCATCTGTTATAGTTTTGGAGAAAAATGTGTTCATTTCATGTATGCGCGAAATGCCTTAAAAATGGCTTTAAAATGGATTTGGAGCATGGAGACGATTATCTCGGGATTGCAAGATAACCAAACAAAACCTTTAGTGGATTTCTACTTATTTTATTAAATATCATCTCCACCGAACAGGACAAGCTTGCATCTGTTATAGTTTTGGAGAAAAATGTGTTCATTTCATGTATGCGCGAAATGCCTTTAAAATGGCTTTAAAATGGATTTGGAGCATGGAGACGATTATCTCGGGATTGCAAGATAACCAAACAAAACTTTTAGTGGATTTCTACTTATTTTATTAAATATCATCTCCACCAAACAGGACAAGCTTGCATCTGTTATAGTTTTGGAGAAAAATGTGTTCATTTCATGTATGCGCGAAATGCCTTAAAAATGGCTTTAAAATGGATTTGGAGCATGGAGACGATTATCTCGGGATTGCAAGATAACCAAACAAAACTTTTAGTGGATTTCTACTTATTTTATTAAATATCATCTCCACCAAACAGGACAAGCTTGCATCTGTTATAGTTTTGGAGAAAAATGTGTTCATTTCATGTATGCGCGAAATGCCTTAAAAATGGCTTTAAAATGGATTTGGAGCATGGAGACGATTATCTCGGGATTGCAAGATAACCAAACAAAACTTTTAGTGGATTTCTACTTATTTTATTAAATATCATCTCCACCAAACAGGACAAGCTTGCATCTGTTATAGTTTTGGAGAAAAATGTGTTCATTTCATGTATGCGCGAAATGCCTTAAAAATGGCTTTAAAATGGATTTGGAGCATGGAGACGATTATCTCGGGATTGCAAGATAACCAAACAAAACTTTTAGTGGATTTCTACTTATTTTATTAAATATCATCTCCACCAAACAGGACAAGCTTGCATCTGTTATAGTTTTGGAGAAAAATGTGTTCATTTCATGTATGCGCGAAATGCCTTAAAAATGGCTTTAAAATGGATTTGGAGCATGGAGACGATTATCTCGGGATTGCAATATAACCAAACAAAACTTTTAGTGGATTTCTACTTATTTTATTAAATATCATCTCCACCAAACAGGACAAGCTTGCATCTGTTATAGTTTTGGAGAAAAATGTGTTCATTTCATGTATGCGCGAAATGCCTTAAAAATGGCTTTAAAATGGATTTGGAGCATGGAGACGATTATCTCGGGATTGCAAGATAACCAAACAAAACTTTTAGTGGATTTCTACTTATTTTATTAAATATCATCTCCACCAAACAGGACAAGCTTGCATCTGTTATAGTTTTGGAGAAAAATGTGTTCATTTCATGTATGCGCGAAATGCCTTAAAAATGGCTTTAAAATGGATTTGGAGCATGGAGACGATTATCTCGGGATTGCAAGATAACCAAACAAAACTTTTAGTGGATTTCTACTTATTTTATTAAATATCATCTCCACCAAACAGGACAAGCTTGCATCTGTTATAGTTTTGGAGAAAAATGTGTTCATTTCATGTATGCGCGAAATGCCTTAAAAATGGCTTTAAAATGGATTTGGAGCATGGAGACGATTATCTCGGGATTGCAAGATAACCAAACAAAACTTTTAGTGGATTTCTACTTATTTTATTAAATATCATCTCCACCAAACAGTACAAGCTTGCATGTGTTATAGTTTTGGAGAAAAATGTGTTCATTTCATGTATGCGCAAAATGCCTTTGAAATGGCTTTAAAATGGATTTGGAGCATGGAGACGATTATCTCGGGATTGCAAGATAACCAAACAAAACTTTTAGTAGATTTCTACTTATTTTATTAAATATCATCTCCACCAAACAGGACAAGCTTGCATCTGTTATAGTTTTGGAGAAAAATGTGTTCATTTCATGTATGCGCGAAATGCCTTAAAAATGGCTTTAAAATGGATTTGGAGCATGGAGACGATTATCTCGGGATTGCAAGATAACCAAACAAAACTTTTAGTGGATTTCTACTTATTTTATTAAATATCATCTCCACCAAACAGGACAAGCTTGCATCTGTTATAGTTTTGGAGAAAAATGTGTTCATTTCATGTATGCGCGAAATGCCTTAAAAATGGCTTTAAAATGGATTTGGAGCATGGAGACGATTATCTCGGGATTGCAAGATAACCAAACAAAACTTTTAGTGGATTTCTACTTATTTTATTAAATATCATCTCCACCAAACAGGACAAGCTTGCATGTGTTATAGTTTTGGAGAAAAATGTGTTCATTTCATGTATGCGCAAAATGCCTTTGAAATGGCTTTAAAATGGATTTGGAGCATGGAGACGATTATCTCAGGATGGCAATATAAACAAACGAAACTTTTAGTAGATTTCTACTTATTTTATTAAATATTATCTCCACCAAACAGGACAAGCTTGCATCTGTTATAGTTTTGGAGAAAAATGTGTTCATTTCATGTATGCGCGAAATGCCTTAAAAATGGCTTTAAAATGGATTTGGAGCATGGAGACGATTATCTCGGGATTGCAAGATAACCAAACAAAACTTTTAGTGGATTTCTACTTATTTTATTAAATATCATCTCCACCAAACAGGACAAGCTTGCATGTGTTATAGTTTTGGAGAAAAATGTGTTCATTTCATGTATGCGCAAAATGCCTTTGAAATGGCTTTAAAATGGATTTGGAGCATGGAGACGATTATCTCGGGATTGCAAGATAACCAAACAAAACTTTTAGTGGATTTCTACTTATTTTATTAAATATCATCTCCACCAAACAGGACAAGATTGCATCTGTTATAGTTTTGGAGAAAAATGTGTTCATTTCATGTATGCGCGAAATGCCTTAAAAATGGCTTTAAAATGGATTTGGAGCATGGAGACGATTATCTCGGGATTGCAAGATAACCAAACAAAACCTTTAGTGGATTTCTACTTATTTTATTAAATATCATCTCCACCGAACAGGACAAGCTTGCATCTGTTATAGTTTTGGAGAAAAATGTGTTCATTTCATGTATGCGCGAAATGCCTTTAAAATGGCTTTAAAATGGATTTGGAGCATGGAGACGATTATCTCGGGATTGCAAGATAACCAAACAAAACTTTTAGTGGATTTCTACTTATTTTATTAAATATCATCTCCACCAAACAGGACAAGCTTGCATCTGTTATAGTTTTGGAGAAAAATGTGTTCATTTCATGTATGCGCGAAATGCCTTAAAAATGGCTTTAAAATGGATTTGGAGCATGGAGACGATTATCTCGGGATTGCAAGATAACCAAACAAAACTTTTAGTGGATTTCTACTTATTTTATTAAATATCATCTCCACCAAACAGGACAAGCTTGCATCTGTTATAGTTTTGGAGAAAAATGTGTTCATTTCATGTATGCGCGAAATGCCTTAAAAATGGCTTTAAAATGGATTTGGAGCATGGAGACGATTATCTCGGGATTGCAAGATAACCAAACAAAACTTTTAGTGGATTTCTACTTATTTTATTAAATATCATCTCCACCAAACAGGACAAGCTTGCATCTGTTATAGTTTTGGAGAAAAATGTGTTCATTTCATGTATGCGCGAAATGCCTTAAAAATGGCTTTAAAATGGATTTGGAGCATGGAGACGATTATCTCGGGATTGCAAGATAACCAAACAAAACTTTTAGTGGATTTCTACTTATTTTATTAAATATCATCTCCACCAAACAGGACAAGCTTGCATCTGTTATAGTTTTGGAGAAAAATGTGTTCATTTCATGTATGCGCGAAATGCCTTAAAAATGGCTTTAAAATGGATTTGGAGCATGGAGACGATTATCTCGGGATTGCAATATAACCAAACAAAACTTTTAGTGGATTTCTACTTATTTTATTAAATATCATCTCCACCAAACAGGACAAGCTTGCATCTGTTATAGTTTTGGAGAAAAATGTGTTCATTTCATGTATGCGCGAAATGCCTTAAAAATGGCTTTAAAATGGATTTGGAGCATGGAGACGATTATCTCGGGATTGCAAGATAACCAAACAAAACTTTTAGTGGATTTCTACTTATTTTATTAAATATCATCTCCACCAAACAGGACAAGCTTGCATCTGTTATAGTTTTGGAGAAAAATGTGTTCATTTCATGTATGCGCGAAATGCCTTAAAAATGGCTTTAAAATGGATTTGGAGCATGGAGACGATTATCTCGGGATTGCAAGATAACCAAACAAAACTTTTAGTGGATTTCTACTTATTTTATTAAATATCATCTCCACCAAACAGGACAAGCTTGCATCTGTTATAGTTTTGGAGAAAAATGTGTTCATTTCATGTATGCGCGAAATGCCTTAAAAATGGCTTTAAAATGGATTTGGAGCATGGAGACGATTATCTCGGGATTGCAAGATAACCAAACAAAACTTTTAGTGGATTTCTACTTATTTTATTAAATATCATCTCCACCAAACAGTACAAGCTTGCATGTGTTATAGTTTTGGAGAAAAATGTGTTCATTTCATGTATGCGCAAAATGCCTTTGAAATGGCTTTAAAATGGATTTGGAGCATGGAGACGATTATCTCGGGATTGCAAGATAACCAAACAAAACTTTTAGTAGATTTCTACTTATTTTATTAAATATCATCTCCACCAAACAGGACAAGCTTGCATCTGTTATAGTTTTGGAGAAAAATGTGTTCATTTCATGTATGCGCGAAATGCCTTAAAAATGGCTTTAAAATGGATTTGGAGCATGGAGACGATTATCTCGGGATTGCAAGATAACCAAACAAAACTTTTAGTGGATTTCTACTTATTTTATTAAATATCATCTCCACCAAACAGGACAAGCTTGCATCTGTTATAGTTTTGGAGAAAAATGTGTTCATTTCATGTATGCGCGAAATGCCTTAAAAATGGCTTTAAAATGGATTTGGAGCATGGAGACGATTATCTCGGGATTGCAAGATAACCAAACAAAACTTTTAGTGGATTTCTACTTATTTTATTAAATATCATCTCCACCAAACAGGACAAGCTTGCATCTGTTATAGTTTTGGAGAAAAATGTGTTCATTTCATGTATGCGCGAAATGCCTTAAAAATGGCTTTAAAATGGATTTGGAGCATGGAGACGATTATCTCGGGATTGCAATATAACCAAACAAAACTTTTAGTGGATTTCTACTTATTTTATTAAATATCATCTCCACCAAACAGGACAAGCTTGCATCTGTTATAGTTTTGGAGAAAAATGTGTTCATTTCATGTATGCGCGAAATGCCTTAAAAATGGCTTTAAAATGGATTTGGAGCATGGAGACGATTATCTCGGGATTGCAAGATAACCAAACAAAACTTTTAGTGGATTTCTACTTATTTTATTAAATATCATCTCCAACAAACAGGACAAGCTTGCATCTGTTATAGTTTTGGAGAAAAATGTGTTCATTTCATGTATGCGCGAAATGCCTTAAAAATGGCTTTAAAATGGATTTGGAGCATGGAGACGATTATCTCGGGATTGCAAGATAACCAAACAAAACTTTTAGTGGATTTCTACTTATTTTATTAAATATCATCTCCACCAAACAGGACAAGCTTGCATCTGTTATAGTTTTGGAGAAAAATGTGTTCATTTCATGTATGCGCGAAATGCCTTAAAAATGGCTTTAAAATGGATTTGGAGCATGGAGACGATTATCTCGGGATTGCAAGATAACCAAACAAAACTTTTAGTGGATTTCTACTTATTTTATTAAATATCATCTCCACCAAACAGGACAAGCTTGCATCTGTTATAGTTTTGGAGAAAAATGTGTTCATTTCATGTATGCGCGAAATGCCTTAAAAATGGCTTTAAAATGGATTTGGAGCATGGAGACGATTATCTCGGGATTGCAAGATAACCAAACAAAACTTTTAGTGGATTTCTACTTATTTTATTAAATATCATCTCCACCAAACAGGACAAGCTTGCATCTGTTATAGTTTTGGAGAAAAATGTGTTCATTTCATGTATGCGCGAAATGCCTTAAAAATGGCTTTAAAATGGATTTGGAGCATGGAGACGATTATCTCGGGATTGCAAGATAACCAAACAAAACTTTTAGTGGATTTCTACTTATTTTATTAAATATCATCTCCACCAAACAGGACAAGCTTGCATCTGTTATAGTTTTGGAGAAAAATGTGTTCATTTCATGTATGCGCGAAATGCCTTAAAAATGGCTTTAAAATGGATTTGGAGCATGGAGACGATTATCTCGGGATTGCAAGATAACCAAACAAAACTTTTAGTGGATTTCTACTTATTTTATTAAATATCATCTCCACCAAACAGTACAAGCTTGCATGTGTTATAGTTTTGGAGAAAAATGTGTTCATTTCATGTATGCGCAAAATGCCTTTGAAATGGCTTTAAAATGGATTTGGAGCATGGAGACGATTATCTCGGGATTGCAAGATAACCAAACAAAACTTTTAGTAGATTTCTACTTATTTTATTAAATATCATCTCCACCAAACAGGACAAGCTTGCATCTGTTATAGTTTTGGAGAAAAATGTGTTCATTTCATGTATGCGCGAAATGCCTTAAAAATGGCTTTAAAATGGATTTGGAGCATGGAGACGATTATCTCGGGATTGCAAGATAACCAAACAAAACTTTTAGTGGATTTCTACTTATTTTATTAAATATCATCTCCACCAAACAGGACAAGCTTGCATCTGTTATAGTTTTGGAGAAAAATGTGTTCATTTCATGTATGCGCGAAATGCCTTAAAAATGGCTTTAAAATGGATTTGGAGCATGGAGACGATTATCTCGGGATTGCAAGATAACCAAACAAAACTTTTAGTGGATTTCTACTTATTTTATTAAATATCATCTCCACCAAACAGGACAAGCTTGCATCTGTTATAGTTTTGGAGAAAAATGTGTTCATTTCATGTATGCGCGAAATGCCTTAAAAATGGCTTTAAAATGGATTTGGAGCATGGAGACGATTATCTCGGGATTGCAAGATAACCAAACAAAACTTTTAGTGGATTTCTACTTATTTTATTAAATATCATCTCCACCAAACAGGACAAGCTTGCATCTGTTATAGTTTTGGAGAAAAATGTGTTCATTTCATGTATGCGCGAAATGCCTTAAACATGGCTTTAAAATGGATTTGGAGCATGGAGACGATTATCTCGGGATTGCAAGATAACCAAACAAAACTTTTAGTGGATTTCTACTTATTTTATTAAATATCATCTCCACCAAACAGGACAAGCTTGCATCTGTTATAGTTTTGGAGAAAAATGTGTTCATTTCATGTATGCGCGAAATGCCTTAAAAATGGCTTTAAAATGGATTTGGAGCATGGAGACGATTATCTCGGGATTGCAAGATAACCAAACAAACTTTTTAGTGGATTTCTACTTATTTTATTAAATATCATCTCCACCAAACAGGACAAGCTTGCATCTGTTATAGTTTTGGAGAAAAATGTGTTCATTTCATGTATGCGCGAAATGCCTTAAAAATGGCTTTAAAATGGATTTGGAGCATGGAGACGATTATCTCGGGATTGCAATATAACCAAACAAAACTTTTAGTGGATTTCTACTTATTTTATTAAATATCATCTCCACCAAACAGGACAAGCTTGCATCTGTTATAGTTTTGGAAAAAAATGTGTTCATTTCATGTATGCGCGAAATGCCTTAAAAATGGCTTTAAAATGGATTTGGAGCATGGAGACGATTATCTCGGGATTGCAAGATAACCAAACAAAACTTTTAGTGGATTTCTACTTATTTTATTAAATGTCATCTCCACCAAACAGGACAAGCTTGCATCTGTTATAGTTTTGGAGAAAAATGTGTTCATTTCATGTATGCGCGAAATGCCTTAAAAATGGCTTTAAAATGGATTTGGAGCATGGAGACGATTATCTCGGGATTGCAAGATAACCAAACAAAATTTTTAGTGGATTTCTACTTATTTTATTAAATATCATCTCCACCAAACAGGACAAGCTTGCATCTGTTATAGTTTTGGAGAAAAATGTGTTCATTTCATGTATGCGCGAAATGCCTTAAAAATGGCTTTAAAATGGATTTGGAGCATGGAGACGATTATCTCGGGATTGCAAGATAACCAAACAAAACTTTTAGTGGATTTCTACTTATTTTATTAAATATCATCTCCACCAAACAGGACAAGCTTGCATCTGTTATAGTTTTGGAGAAAAATGTGTTCATTTCATGTATGCGCGAAATGCCTTAAAAATGGCTTTAAAATGGATTTGGAGCATGGAGACGATTATCTCGGGATTGCAAGATAACCAAACAAAACTTTTAGTGGATTTCTACTTATTTTATTAAATATCATCTCCACCAAACAGGACAAGCTTGCATCTGTTATAGTTTTGGAGAAAAATGTGTTCATTTCATGTATGCGCGAAATGCCTTAAAAATGGCTTTAAAATGGATTTGGAGCATGGAGACGATTATCTCGGGATTGCAAGATAACCAAACAAAACTTTTAGTGGATTTCTACTTATTTTATTAAATATCATCTCCACCAAACAGGACAAGCTTGCATCTGTTATAGTTTTGGAGAAAAATGTGTTCATTTCATGTATGCGCGAAATGCCTTAAAAATGGCTTTAAAATGGATTTGGAGCATGGAGACGATTATCTCGGGATTGCAAGATAACCAAACAAAACTTTTAGTGGATTTCTACTTATTTTATTAAATATCATCTCCACCAAACAGGACAAGCTTGCATGTGTTATAGTTTTGGAGAAAAATGTGTTCATTTCATGTATGCGCAAAATGCCTTAAAAATGGCTTTAAAATGGATTTGGAGCATGGAGACGATTATCTCAGAATAGCAATATAAACAAACGAAACTTTTAGTAGATTTCTACTTATTTTATTAAATATTATCTCCACCAAACAGGACAAGCTTGCATCTGTTATAGTTTTGGAGAAAAATGTGTTCATTTCATGTATGCGCGAAATGCCTTAAAAATGGCTTTAAAATGGATTTGGAGCATGGAGACGATTATCTCGGGATTGCAAGATAACCAAACAAAACTTTTAGTGGATCTCTACTTATTTTATTAAATATCATCTCCACCAAACAGGACAAGCTTGCATCTGTTATAGTTTTGGAGAAAAATGTGTTCATTTCATGTATGCGCGAAATGCCTTAAAAATGGCTTTAAAATGGATTTGGAGCATGGAGACGATTATCTCGGGATTGCAAGATAACCAAACAAAACTTTTAGTGGATTTCTACTTATTTTATTAAATATCATCTCCACCAAACAGGACAAGCTTGCATCTGTTATAGTTTTGGAGAAAATGTGTTCATTTCATGTATGCGCGAAATGCCTTAAAAATGGCTTTAAAATGGATTTGGAGCATGGAGACGATTATCTCGGGATTGCAAGATAACCAAACAAAACTTTTAGTGGATTTCTACTTATTTTATTAAATGTCATCTCCACCAAACAGGACAAGCTTGCATCTGTTATAGTTTTGGAGAAAAATGTGTTCATTTCATGTATGCGCGAAATGCCTTAAAAATGGCTTTAAAATGGATTTGGAGCATGGAGACGAATATCTCGGGATTGCAAGATAACCAAACAAAATTTTTAGTGGATTTCTACTTATTTTATTAAATATCATCTCCACCAAACAGGACAAGCTTGCATCTGTTATAGTTTTGGAGAAAAATGTGTTCATTTCATGTATGCGCGAAATGCCTTAAAAATGGCTTTAAAATGGATTTGGAGCATGGAGACGATTATCTCGGGATTGCAAGATAACCAAACAAAACTTTTAGTGGATTTCTACTTATTTTATTAAATATCATCTCCACCAAACAGGACAAGCTTGCATCTGTTATAGTTTTGGAGAAAAATGTGTTCATTTCATGTATGCGCGAAATGCCTTAAAAATGGCTTTAAAATGGATTTGGAGCATGGAGACGATTATCTCGGGATTGCAAGATAACCAAACAAAACTTTTAGTGGATTTCTACTTATTTTATTAAATATCATCTCCACCAAACAGGACAAGCTTGCATCTGTTATAGTTTTGGAGAAAAATGTGTTCATTTCATGTATGCGCGAAATGCCTTAAAAATGGCTTTAAAATGGATTTGGAGCATGGAGACGATTATCTCGGGATTGCAAGATAACCAAACAAAACTTTTAGTGGATTTCTACTTATTTTATTAAATATCATCTCCACCAAACAGGACAAGCTTGCATCTGTTATAGTTTTGGAGAAAAATGTGTTCATTTCATGCATGCGCGAAATGCCTTAAAAATGCCTTTAAAATGGATTTGGAGCATGGAGACGATTATCTCGGGATTGCAAGATAACCAAACAAAACTTTTAGTGGATTTCTACTTATTTTATTAAATATCATCTCCACCAAACAGGACAAGCTTGCATGTGTTATAGTTTTGGAGAAAAATGTGTTCATTTCATGTATGCGCAAAATGCCTTAAAAATGGCTTTAAAATGGATTTGGAGCATGGAGACGATTATCTCAGAATAGCAATATAAACAAACGAAACTTTTAGTAGATTTCTACTTATTTTATTAAATATTATCTCCACCAAACAGGACAAGCTTGCATCTGTTATAGTTTTGGAGAAAAATGTGTTCATTTCATGTATGCGCGAAATGCCTTAAAAATGGCTTTAAAATGGATTTGGAGCATGGAGACGATTATCTCGGGATTGCAAGATAACCAAACAAAACTTTTAGTGGATCTCTACTTATTTAATTAAATATCATCTCCACCAAACAGGACAAGCTTGCATCTGTTATAGTTTTGGAGAAAAATGTGTTCATTTCATGTATGCGCGAAATGCCTTAAAAATGGCTTTAAAATGGATTTGGAGCATGGAGACGATTATCTCGGGATTGCAAGATAACCAAACAAAACTTTTAGTGGATTTCTACTTATTTTATTAAATATCATCTCCACCAAACAGGACAAGCTTGCATCTGTTATAGTTTTGGAGAAAAATGTGTTCATTTCATGTATGCGCGAAATGCCTTAAAAATGGCTTTAAAATGGATTTGGAGCATGGAGACGATTATCTCGGGATTGCAAGATAACCAAACAAAACTTTTAGTGGATTTCTACTTATTTTATTAAATATCATCTCCACCAAACAGGACAAGCTTGCATCTGTTAAAGTTTTGGAGAAAAATGTGTTCATTTCATGTATGCGCGAAATGCCTTAAAAATGGCTTTAAAATAGATTTGGAGCATGGAGACGATTATCTCGGGATTGCAAGATAACCAAACAAAACTTTTAGTGGATTTCTACTTATTTTATTAAATATCATCTCCACCAAACAGGACAAGCTTGCATCTGTTATAGTTTTGGAGAAAAATGTGTTCATTTCATGTATGCGCGAAATGCCTTAAAAATGGCTTTAAAATGGATTTGGAGCATGGAGACGATTATCTCGGGATTGCAAGATAACCAAACAAAACTTTTAGTGGATTTCTACTTATTTTATTAAATATCATCTCCACCAAACAGGACAAGCTTGCATATGTTATAGTTTTGGAGAAAAATGTGTTCATTTCATGTATGCGCGAAATGCCTTAAAAATGGCTTTAAAATGGATTTGGAGCATGGAGACGATTATCTCGGGATTGCAATATAACCAAACAAAACTTTTAGTGGATTTCTACTTATTTTATTAAATATCATCTCCACCAAACAGGACAAGCTTGCATCTGTTATAGTTTTGGAGAAAAATGTGTTCATTTCATGTATGCGCGAAATGCCTTAAAAATGGCTTTAAAATGGATTTGGAGCATGGAGACGATTATCTCGGGATTGCAAGATAACCAAACAAAACTTTTAGTGGATTTCTACTTATTTTATTAAATATCATCTCCACCAAACAGGACAAGCTTGCATCTGTTATAGTTTTGGAGAAAAATGTGTTCATTTCATGTATGCGCGAAATGCCTTAAAAATGGCTTTAAAATGGATTTGGAGCATGGAGACGGATATCTCGGGATTGCAAGATAACCAAACAAAACTTTTAGTGGATTTCTACTTATTTTATTAAATATCATCTCCACCAAACAGGACAAGCTTGCATCTGTTATAGTTTTGGAGAAAAATGTGTTCATTTCATGTATGCGCGAAATGCCTTAAAAACGGCTTTAAAATGGATTTGGAGCATGGAGACGATTATCTCGGGATTGCAAGATAACCAAACAAAACTTTTAGTGGATTTCTACTTATTTTATTAAATATCATCTCCACCAAACAGGACAAGCTTGCATCTGTTATAGTTTTGGAGAAAAATGTGTTCATTTCATGTATGCGCGAAATGCCTTAAAAATGGCTTTAAAATGGATTTGGAGCATGGAGACGATTATCTCGGGATTGCAAGATAACCAAACAAAACTTTTAGTGGATTTCTACTTATTTTATTAAATATCATCTCCACCAAACAGGACAAGCTTGCATCTGTTATAGTTTTGGAGAAAAATGTGTTCATTTCATGTATGCGCGAAATGCCTTAAAAATGGCTTTAAAATGGATTTGGAGCATGGAGACGGATATCTCGGGATTGCAAGATAACCAAACAAAACTTTTAGTGGATTTCTACTTATTTTATTAAATATCATCTCCACCAAACAGGACAAGCTTGCATCTGTTATAGTTTTGGAGAAAAATGTGTTCATTTCATGTATGCGCGAAATGCCTTAAAAACGGCTTTAAAATGGATTTGGAGCATGGAGACGATTATCTCGGGATTGCAAGATAACCAAACAAAACTTTTAGTGGATTTCTACTTATTTTATTAAATATCATCTCCACCAAACAGGACAAGCTTGCATCTGTTATAGTTTTGGAGAAAAATGTGTTCATTTCATGTATGCGCGAAATGCCTTAAAAATGGCTTTAAAATGGATTTGGAGCATGGAGACGATTATCTCGGGATTGCAAGATAACCAAACAAAACTTTTAGTGGATTTCTACTTATTTTATTAAATATCATCTCCACCAAACAGGACAAGCTTGCATCTGTTATAGTTTTGGAGAAAAATGTGTTCATTTCATGTATGCGCGAAATGCCTTAAAAATGGCTTTAAAATGGATTTGGAGCATGGAGGCGATTATCTCGGGATTGCAAGATAACCAAACAAAACTTTTAGTGGATTTCTACTTATTTTATTAAATATCATCTCCACCAAACAGGACAAGCTTGCATCTGTTATAGTTTTGGAGAAAAATGTGTTCATTTCATGTATGCGCGAAATGCCTTAAAAATGGCTTTAAAATGGATTTGGAGCATGGAGACGATTATCTCGGGATTGCAAGATAACCAAACAAAACTTTTAGTGGATTTCTACTTATTTTATTAAATATCATCTCCACCAAACAGGACAAGCTTGCATCTGTTATAGTTTTGGAGAAAAATGTGTTCATTTCATGTATGCGCGAAATGCCTTAAAAATGGCTTTAAAATGGATTTGGAGCATGGAGACGATTATCTCGGGATTGCAAGATAACCAAACAAAACTTTTAGTGGATTTCTACTTATTTTATTAAATATCATCTCCACCAAACAGGACAAGATTGCATGTGCTATAGTTTTGGAGAAAAATGTGTTCATTTCATGTATGCGCAAAATGCCTTAAAAATGGCTTTAAAATGGATTTGGAGCATGGAGACGATTATCTCAGGATGGCAATATAAACAAACGAAACTTTTAGTAGATTTCTACTTATTTTATTAAATATTATCTCCACCAAACAGGACAAGCTTGCATCTGTTATAGTTTTGGAGAAAAATGTGTTCATTTCATGTATGCGCGAAATGCCTTAAAAATGGCTTTAAAATGGATTTGGAGCATGGAGACGATTATCTCGGGATTGCAAGATAACCAAACAAAACTTTTAGTAAATTTCTACTTATTTTATTAAATATCATCTCCACCAAACAGGACAAGCTTGCATCTGTTATAGTTTTGGAGAAAAATGTGTTCATTTCATGTATGCGCGAAATGCCTTAAAAATGGCTTTAAAATGGATTTGGAGCATGGAGACGATTATCTCGGGATTGCAAGATAACCAAACAAAACTTTTAGTGGATTTCTACTTATTTTATTAAATATCATCTCCACCAAACAGGACAAGCTTGCATCTGTTATAGTTTTGGAGAAAAATGTGTTCATTTCATGTATGCGCGAAATGCCTTAAAAATGGCTTTAAAATGGATTTGGAGCATGGAGACGATTATCTCGGGATTGCAAGATAACCAAACAAAACTTTTAGTGGATTTCTACTTATTTTATTAAATATCATCTCCACCAAACAGGACAAGCTTGCATCTGTTAAAGTTTTGGAGAAAAATGTGTTCATTTCATGTATGCGCGAAATGCCTTAAAAATGGCTTTAAAATGGATTTGGAGCATGGAGACGATTATCTCGGGATTGCAAGATAACCAAACAAAACTTTTAGTGGATTTCTACTTATTTTATTAAATATCATCTCCACCAAACAGGACAAGCTTGCATCTGTTATAGTTTTGGAGAAAAATGTGTTCATTTCATGTATGCGCGAAATGCCTTAAAAATGGCTTTAAAATGGATTTGGAGCATGGAGACGATTATCTCGGGATTGCAAGATAACCAAACAAAACTTTTAGTGGATTTCTACTTATTTTATTAAATATCATCTCCACCAAACAGGACAAGCTTGCATCTGTTATAGTTTTGGAGAAAAATGTGTTCATTTCATGTATGCGCGAAATGCCTTAAAAATGGCTTTAAAATGGATTTGGAGCATGGAGACGATTATC
The DNA here is from genome assembly GCF_048569485.1 of Anomaloglossus baeobatrachus. Classification (NCBI taxonomy): domain Eukaryota; kingdom Metazoa; phylum Chordata; class Amphibia; order Anura; family Aromobatidae; genus Anomaloglossus; species Anomaloglossus baeobatrachus. Next base: position 28,295 of record NW_027443110.1, read on the forward strand.
TCGGGATTGCAATATAACCAAACAAAACTTTTAGTGGATTTCTACTTATTTTATTAAATATCATCTCCACCAAACAGGACAAGCTTGCATCTGTTATAGTTTTGGAGAAAAATGTGTTCATTTCATGTATGCGCGAAATGCCTTAAAAATGGCTTTAAAATGGATTTGGAGCATGGAGACGATTATCTCGGGATTGCAATATAACCAAACAAAACTTTTAGTGGATTTCTACTTATTTTATTAAATATCATCTCCACCAAACAGGACAAGCTTGCATCTGTTATAGTTTTGGAGAAAAATGTGTTCATTTCATGTATGCGCGAAATGCCTTAAAAATGGCTTTAAAATGGATTTAGAGCATGGAGACGATTATCTCGGGATTGCAAGATAACCAAACAAAATTTTTAGTGGATTTCTACTTATTTTATTAAATATCATCTCCACCAAACAGGACAAGCTTGCATCTGTTATAGTTTTGGAGAAAAATGTGTTCATTTCATGTATGCGCGAAATGCCCTAAAAATGGCTTTAAAATGGATTTGGAGCATGGAGACGATTATCTCGGGATTGCAAGATAACCAAACAAAACTTTTAGTGGATTTCTACTTATTTTATTAAATATCATCTCCACCAAACAGGACAAGCTTGCATGTGTTATAGTTTTGGAGAAAAATGTGTTCATTTCATGTATGCGCAAAATGCCTTTGAAATGGCTTTAAAATGGATTTGGAGCATGGAGACGATTATCTCAGGATGGCAATATAAACAAACGAAACTTTTAGTAGATTTCTACTTATTTTATTAAATATTATCTCCACCAAACAGGACAAGCTTGCATCTGTTATAGTTTTGGAGAAAAATGTGTTCATTTCATGTATGCGCGAAATGCCTTAAAAATGGCTTTAAAATGGATTTGGAGCATGGAGACGATTATCTCGGGATTGCAAGATAACCAAACAAAACTTTTAGTGGATTTCTACTTATTTTATTAAATATCATCTCCACCAAACAGGACAAGCTTGCATGTGTTATAGTTTTGGAGAAAAATGTGTTCATTTCATGTATGCGCAAAATGCCTTTGAAATGGCTTTAAAATGGATTTGGAGCATGGAGACGATTATCTCGGGATTGCAAGATAACCAAACAAAACTTTTAGTGGATTTCTACTTATTTTATTAAATATCATCTCCACCAAACAGGACAAGATTGCATCTGTTATAGTTTTGGAGAAAAATGTGTTCATTTCATGTATGCGCGAAATGCCTTAAAAATGGCTTTAAAATGGATTTGGAGCATGGAGACGATTATCTCGGGATTGCAAGATAACCAAACAAAACCTTTAGTGGATTTCTACTTATTTTATTAAATATCATCTCCACCGAACAGGACAAGCTTGCATCTGTTATAGTTTTGGAGAAAAATGTGTTCATTTCATGTATGCGCGAAATGCCTTTAAAATGGCTTTAAAATGGATTTGGAGCATGGAGACGATTATCTCGGGATTGCAAGATAACCAAACAAAACTTTTAGTGGATTTCTACTTATTTTATTAAATATCATCTCCACCAAACAGGACAAGCTTGCATCTGTTATAGTTTTGGAGAAAAATGTGTTCATTTCATGTATGCGCGAAATGCCTTAAAAATGGCTTTAAAATGGATTTGGAGCATAGAGACGATTATCTCGGGATTGCAAGATAACCAAACAAAACTTTTAGTTGATTTCTACTTATTTTATTAAATATCATCTCCACCAAACAGGACAAGCTTTAATGTGTTATAGTTTTGGAGAAAAATGTGTTCATTTCATGTATGCGCAAAATGCCTTTGAAATGGCTTTAAAATGGATTTGGAGCATGGAGACGATTATCTCAGGATGGCAATATAAACAAACGAAACTTTTAGTAGATTTCTACTTATTTTATTAAATATTATCTCCACCAAACAGGACAAGCTTGCATCTGTTATAGTTTTGGAGAAAAATGTGTTCATTTCATGTATGCGCGAAATGCCTTAAAAATGGCTTTAAAATGGATTTGGAGCATGGAGACGATTATCTCGGGATTGCAAGATAACCAAACAAAACTTTTAGTGGATTTCTACTTATTTTATTAAATATCATCTCCACCAAACAGGACAAGCTTGCATCTGTTATAGTTTTGGAGAAAAATGTGTTCATTTCATGTATGCGCGAAATGCCTTAAAAATGGCTTTAAAATGGATTTGGAGCATGGAGACGATTATCTCGGGATTGCAAGATAACCAAACAAAACTTTTAGTGGATTTCTACTTATTTTATTAAATATCATCTCCACCAAACAGGACAAGCTTGCATCTGTTATAGTTTTGGAGAAAAATGTGTTCATTTCATGTATGCGCGAAATGCCTTAAAAATGGCTTTAAAATGGATTTGGAGCATGGAGACGATTATCTCGGGATTGCAAGATAACCAAACAAAACTTTTAGTGGATTTCTACTTATTTTATTAAATATCATCTCCACCAAACAGGACAAGCTTGCATCTGTTATAGTTTTGGAGAAAAATGTGTTCATTTCATGTATGCGCGAAATGCCTTAAAAATGGCTTTAAAATGGATTTGGAGCATGGAGACGATTATCTCGGGATTGCAAGATAACCAAACAAAACTTTTAGTGGATTTCTACTTATTTTATTAAATATCATCTCCACCAAACAGGACAAGCTTGCATCTGTTATAGTTTTGGAGAAAAATGTGTTCATTTCATGTATGCGCGAAATGCCTTAAAAATGGCTTTAAAATGGATTTGGAGCATAGAGACGATTATCTCGGGATTGCAAGATAACCAAACAAAACTTTTAGTTGATTTCTACTTATTTTATTAAATATCATCTCCACCAAACAGGACAAGCTTGCATGTGTTATAGTTTTGGAGAAAAATGTGTTCATTTCATGTATGCGCAAAATGCCTTTGAAATGGCTTTAAAATGGATTTGGAGCATGGAGACGATTATCTCAGGATGGCAATATAAACAAACGAAACGTTTAGTAGATTTCTACTTATTTTATTAAATATTATCTCCACCAAACAGGACAAGCTTGCATCTGTTATAGTTTTGGAGAAAAATGTGTTCATTTCATGTATGCGCGAAATGCCTTAAAAATGGCTTTAAAATGGATTTGGAGCATGGAGACGATTATCTCGGGATTGCAAGATAACCAAACAAAACTTTTAGTGGATTTCTACTTATTTTATTAAATATCATCTCCACCAAACAGGACAAGCTTGCATCTGTTATAGTTTTGGAGAAAAATGTGTTCATTTCATGTATGCGCGAAATGCCTTAAAAATGGCTTTAAAATGGATTTGGAGCATGGAGACGATTATCTCGGGATTGCAAGATAACCAAACAAAACTTTTAGTGGATTTCTACTTATTTTATTAAATATCATCTCCACCAAACAGGACAAGCTTGCATCTGTTATAGTTTTGGAGAAAAATGTGTTCATTTCATGTATGCGCGAAATGCCTTAAAATGGCTTTAAAATGGATTTGGAGCATGGAGACGATTATCTCGGGATTGCAAGATAACCAAACAAAACTTTTAGTGGATTTCTACTTATTTTATTAAATATCATCTCCACCAAACAGGACAAGCTTGCATCTGTTATAGTTTTGGAGAAAAATGTGTTCATTTCATGTATGCGCGAAATGCCTTAAAAATGGCTTTAAAATGGATTTGGAGCATGGAGACGATTATCTCGGGATTGCAAGATAACCAAACAAAACTTTTAGTGGATTTCTACTTATTTTATTAAATATCATCTCCACCAAACAGGACAAGCTTGCATCTGTTATAGTTTTGGAGAAAAATGTGTTCATTTCATGTATGCGCGAAATGCCTTAAAAATGGCTTTAAAATGGATTTGGAGCATGGAGACGATTATCTCGGGATTGCAATATAACCAAACAAAACTTTTAGTGGATTTCTACTTATTTTATTAAATATCATCTCCACCAAACAGGACAAGCTTGCATCTGTTATAGTTTTGGAGAAAAATGTGTTCATTTCATGTATGCGCGAAATGCCTTAAAAATGGCTTTAAAATGGATTTGGAGCATGGAGACGATTATCTCGGGATTGCAAGATAACCAAACAAAACTTTTAGTGGATTTCTACTTATTTTATTAAATATCATCTCCACCAAACAGGACAAGCTTGCATCTGTTATAGTTTTGGAGAAAAATGTGTTCATTTCATGTATGCGCGAAATGCCTTAAAAATGGCTTTAAAATGGATTTGGAGCATGGAGACGATTATCTCGGGATTGCAAGATAACCAAACAAAACTTTTAGTGGATTTCTACTTATTTTATTAAATATCATCTCCACCAAACAGGACAAGCTTGCATCTGTTATAGTTTTGGAGAAAAATGTGTTCATTTCATGTATGCGCGAAATGCCTTAAAAATGGCTTTAAAATGGATTTGGAGCATGGAGACGATTATCTCGGGATTGCAAGATAACCAAACAAAACTTTTAGTGGATTTCTACTTATTTTATTAAATATCATCTCCACCAAACAGGACAAGCTTGCATGTGTTATAGTTTTGGAGAAAAATGTGTTCATTTCATGTATGCGCAAAATGCCTTTGAAATGGCTTTAAAATGGATTTGGAGCATGGAGACGATTATCTCGGGATTGCAAGATAACCAAACAAAACTTTTAGATTTCTACTTATTTTATTAAATATCATCTCCACCAAACAGGACAAGCTTGCATCTGTTATAGTTTTGGAGAAAAATGTGTTCATTTCATGTATGCGCGAAATGCCTTAAAAATGGCTTTAAAATGGATTTGGAGCATGGAGACGATTATCTCGGGATTGCAAGATAACCAAACAAAACTTTTAGTGGATTTCTACTTATTTTATTAAATATCATCTCCACCAAACAGGACAAGCTTGCATCTGTTATAGTTTTGGAGAAAAATGTGTTCATTTCATGTATGCGCGAAATGCCTTAAAAATGGCTTTAAAATGGATTTGGAGCATGGAGACGATTATCTCGGGATTGCAAGATAACCAAACAAAACTTTTAGTGGATTTCTACTTATTTTATTAAATATCATCTCCACCAAACAGGACAAGCTTGCATCTGTTATAGTTTTGGAGAAAAATGTGTTCATTTCATGTATGCGCGAAATGCCTTAAAAATGGCTTTAAAATGGATTTGGAGCATGGAGACGATTATCTCGGGATTGCAAGATAACCAAACAAAACTTTTAGTGGATTTCTACTTATTTTATTAAATATCATCTCCACCAAACAGGACAAGCTTGCATCTGTTATAGTTTTGGAGAAAAATGTGTTCATTTCATGTATGCGCGAAATGCCTTAAAAATGGCTTTAAAATGGATTTGGAGCATGGAGACGATTATCTCGGGATTGCAAGATAACCAAACAAAACTTTTAGTGGATTTCTACTTATTTTATTAAATATCATCTCCACCAAACAGGACAAGCTTGCATCTGTTATAGTTTTGGAGAAAAATGTGTTCATTTCATGTATGCGCGAAATGCCTTAAAAATGGCTTTAAAATGGATTTGGAGCATGGAGACGATTATCTCGGGATTGCAAGATAACCAAACAAACTTTTTAGTGGATTTCTACTTATTTTATTAAATATCATCTCCACCAAACAGGACAAGCTTGCATCTGTTATAGTTTTGGAGAAAAATGTGTTCATTTCATGTATGCGCGAAATGCCTTAAAAATGGCTTTAAAATGGATTTGGAGCATGGAGACGATTATCTCGGGATTGCAAGATAACCAAACAAAACTTTTAGTGGATTTCTACTTATTTTATTAAATATCATCTCCACCAAACAGGACAAGCTTGCATCTGTTATAGTTTTGGAGAAAAATGTGTTCATTTCATGTATGCGCGAAATGCCTTAAAAATGGCTTTAAAATGGATTTGGAGCATGGAGACGATTATCTCGGGATTGCAAGATAACCAAACAAAACTTTTAGTGGATTTCTACTTATTTTATTAAATATCATCTCCACCAAACAGGACAAGCTTGCATCTGTTATAGTTTTGGAGAAAAATGTGTTCATTTCATGTATGCGCGAAATGCCTTAAAAATGGCTTTAAAATGGATTTGGAGCATGGAGACGATTATCTCGGGATTGCAAGATAACCAAACAAACTTTTTAGTGGATTTCTACTTATTTTATTAAATATCATCTCCACCAAACAGGACAAGCTTGCATCTGTTATAGTTTTGGAGAAAAATGTGTTCATTTCATGTATGCGCGAAATGCCTTAAAAATGGCTTTAAAATGGATTTGGAGCATGGAGACGATTATCTCGGGATTGCAATATAACCAAACAAAACTTTTAGTGGATTTCTACTTATTTTATTAAATATCATCTCCACCAAACAGGACAAGCTTGCATCTGTTATAGTTTTGGAGAAAAATGTGTTCATTTCATGTATGCGCGAAATGCCTTAAAAATGGCTTTAAAATGGATTTGGAGCATGGAGACGATTATCTCGGGATTGCAAGATAACCAAACAAAACTTTTAGTGGATTTCTACTTATTTTATTAAATGTCATCTCCACCAAACAGGACAAGCTTGCATCTGTTATAGTTTTGGAGAAAAATGTGTTCATTTCATGTATGCGCGAAATGCCTTAAAAATGGCTTTAAAATGGATTTGGAGCATGGAGACGATTATCTCGGGATTGCAAGATAACCAAACAAAACTTTTAGTGGATTTCTACTTATTTTATTAAATATCATCTCCACCAAACAGGACAAGCTTGCATCTGTTATAGTTTTGGAGAAAAATGTGTTCATTTCATGTATGCGCGAAATGCCTTAAAAATGGCTTTAAAATGGATTTGGAGCATGGAGACGATTATCTCGGGATTGCAAGATAACCAAACAAAACCTTTAGTGGATTTCTACTTATTTTATTAAATATCATCTCCACCAAACAGGACAAGCTTGCATCTGTTATAGTTTTGGAGAAAAATGTGTTCATTTCATGTATGCGCGAAATGCCTTAAAAATGGCTTTAAAATGGATTTGGAGCATGGAGACGATTATCTCGGGATTGCAAGATAACCAAACAAAACTTTTAGTGGATTTCTACTTATTTTATTAAATGTCATCGCCACCAAACAGGACAAGCTTGCATCTGTTATAGTTTTGGAGAAAAATGTGTTCATTTCATGTATGCGCGAAATGCCTTAAAAATGGCTTTAAAATGGATTTGGAGCATGGAGACGATTATCTCGGGATTGCAAGATAACCAAACAAAACTTTTAGTGGATTTCTACTTATTTTATTAAATATCATCTCCACCAAACAGGACAAGCTTGCATGTGTTATAGTTTTGGAGAAAAATGTGTTCATTTCATGTATGCGCGAAATGCCTTAAAAATGGCTTTAAAATGGATTTGGAGCATGGAGACGATTATCTCGGGATTGCAAGATAACCAAACAAAACTTTTAGTGGATTTCTACTTATTTTATTAAATATCATCTCCACCAAACAGGACAAGCTTGCATCTGTTATAGTTTTGGAGAAAAATGTGTTCATTTCATGTATGCGCGAAATGCCTTAAAAATGGCTTTAAAATGGATTTGGAGCATGGAGACGATTATCTCGGGATTGCAAGATAACCAAACAAAACTTTTAGTGGATTTCTACTTATTTTATTAAATATCATCTCCACCAAACAGGACAAGCTTGCATCTGTTATAGTTTTGGAGAAAAATGTGTTCATTTCATGTATGCGCGAAATGCCTTAAAAATGGCTTTAAAATGGATTTGGAGCATGGAGACGATTATCTCGGGATTGCAAGATAACCAAACAAAACTTTTAGTGGATTTCTACTTATTTTATTAAATATCATCTCCACCAAACAGGACAAGCTTGCATCTGTTATAGTTTTGGAGAAAAATGTGTTCATTTCATGTATGCGCGAAATGCCTTAAAAATGGCTTTAAAATGGATTTGGAGCATGGAGACGATTATCTCGGGATTGCAAGATAACCAAACAAAACTTTTAGTGGATTTCTACTTATTTTATTAAATATCATCTCCACCAAACAGGACAAGCTTGCATCTGTTATAGTTTTGGAGAAAAATGTGTTCATTTCATGTATGCGCAAAATGCCTTAAAAATGGCTTTAAAATGGATTTGGAGCATGGAGACGATTATCTCGGGATTGCAAGATAACCAAACAAAACGTTTAGTGGATTTCTACTTATTTTATTAAATATCATCTCCACCAAACAGGACAAGCTTGCATCTGTTATAGTTTTGGAGAAAAATGTGTTCATTTCATGTATGCGCGAAATGCCTTAAAAATGGCTTTAAAATGGATTTGGAGCATGGAGACGATTATCTCGGGATTGCAAGATAACCAAACAAAACTTTTAGTGGATTTCTACTTATTTTATTAAATATCATCTCCACCAAACAGGACAAGCTTGCATCTGTTATAGTTTTGGAGAAAAATGTGTTCATTTCATGTATGCGCGAAATGCCTTAAAAATGGCTTTAAAATGGATTTGGAGCATGGAGACGATTATCTCGGGATTGCAAGATAACCAAACAAAACTTTTAGTGGATTTCTACTTATTTTATTAAATATCATCTCCACCAAACAGGACAAGCTTGCATGTGTTATAGTTTTGGAGAAAAATGTGTTAATTTCATGTATGCGCAAAATGCCTTTGAAATGGCTTTAAAATGGATTTGGAGCATGGAGACGATTATCTCGGGATTGCAAGATAACCAAACAAAACTTTTAGTGGATTTCTACTTATTTTATTAAATATCATCTCCACCAAACAGGACAAGCTTGCATCTGTTATAGTTTTGGAGAAAAATGTGTTCATTTCATGTATGCGCGAAATGCCTTAAAAATGGCTTTAAAATGGATTTGGAGCATGGAGACGATTATCTCGGGATTGCAAGATAACCAAACAAAACTTTTAGTGGATTTCTACTTATTTTTATTAAATATCATCTCCACCAAACAGGACAAGCTTGCATCTGTTATAGTTTTGGAGAAAAATGTGTTCATTTCATGTATGCGCGAAATGCCTTAAAAATGGCTTTAAAATGGATTTGGAGCATGGAGACGATTATCTCAGGATGGCAATATAAACAAACGAAACTTTTAGTAGATTTCTACTTATTTTATTAAATATTATCTCCACCAAACAGGACAAGCTTGCATCTGTTATAGTTTTGGAGGAAAATGTGTTCATTTCATGTATGCGCGAAATGCCTTAAAAATGGCTTTAAAATGGATTTGGAGCATGGAGACGATTATCTCGGGATTGCAAGATAACCAAACAAAACTTTTAGTGGATTTCTACTTATTTTATTAAATATCATCTCCACCAAACAGGACAAGCTTGCATCTGTTAAAGTTTTGGAGAAAAATGTGTTCATTTCATGTATGCGCGAAATGCCTTAAAAATGGCTTTAAAATGGATTTGGAGCATGGAGACGATTATCTCGGGATTGCAAGATAACCAAACAAAACTTTTAGTGGATTTCTACTTATTTTATTAAATATCATCTCCACCAAACAGGACAAGCTTGCATCTGTTATAGTTTTGGAGAAAAATGTGTTCATTTCATGTATGCGCGAAATGCCTTAAAAATGGCTTTAAAATGGATTTGGAGCATGGAGACGATTATCTCGGGATTGCAAGATAACCAAACAAAACTTTTAGTGGATTTCTACTTATTTTATTAAATATCATCTCCACCAAACAGGACAAGCTTGCATCTGTTAAAGTTTTGGAGAAAAATGTGTTCATTTCATGTATGCGCGAAATGCCTTAAAAATGGCTTTAAAATGGATTTGGAGCATGGAGACGATTATCTCGGGATTGCAAGATAACCAAAAAAAACTTTTAGTGGATTTCTACTTATTTTATTAAATATCATCTCCACCAAACAGGACAAGCTTGCATCTGTTATAGTTTTGGAGAAAAATGTGTTCATTTCATGTATGCGCGAAATGCCTTAAAAATGGCTTTAAAATGGATTTGGAGCATGGAGACGATTATCTCGGGATTGCAAGATAACCAAACAAAACTTTTAGTGGATTTCTACTTATTTTATTAAATATCATCTCCACCAAACAGGACAAGCTTGCATGTGTTATAGTTTTGGAGAAAAATGTGTTCATTTCATGTATGCGCAAAATGCCTTTGAAATGGCTTTAAAATGGATTTGGAGCATGGAGACGATTATCTCGGGATTGCAAGATAACCAAACAAAACTTTTAGTGGATTTCTACTTATTTTATTAAATATCATCTCCACCAAACAGGACAAGCTTGCATCTGTTATAGTTTTGGAGAAAAATGTGTTCATTTCATGTATGCGCGAAATGCCTTAAAAATGGCTTTAAAATGGATTTGGAGCATGGAGACGATTATCTCGGGATTGCAAGATAACCAAACAAAACTTTTAGTGGATTTCTACTTATTTTATTAAATATCATCTCCACCAAACAGGACAAGCTTGCATCTGTTATAGTTTTGGAGAAAAATGTGTTCATTTCATGTATGCGCGAAATGCCTTAAAAATGGCTTTAAAATGGATTTGGAGCATGGAGACGATTATCTCGGGATTGCAAGATAACCAAACAAAACTTTTAGTGGATTTCTACTTATTTTATTAAATATCATCTCCACCAAACAGGACAAGCTTGCATGTGTTATAGTTTTGGAGAAAAATGTGTTCATTTCATGTATGCGCAAAATGCCTTTGAAATGGCTTTAAAATGGATTTGGAGCATGGAGACGATTATCTCGGGATTGCAAGATAACCAAACAAAACTTTTAGTGGATTTCTACTTATTTTATTAAATATCATCTCCACCAAACAGGACAAGCTTGCATCTGTTATAGTTTTGGAGAAAAATGTGTTCATTTCATGTATGCGCGAAATGCCTTAAAAATGACTTTAAAATGGATTTGGAGCATGGAGACGATTATCTCGGGATTGCAAGATAACCAAAAAAAACTTTTAGTGGATTTCTACTTATTTTATTAAATATCATCTCCACCAAACAGGACAAGCTTGCATCTGTTATAGTTTTGGAGAAAAATGTGTTCATTTCATGTATGCGCGAAATGCCTTAAAAATGGCTTTAAAATGGATTTGGAGCATGGAGACGATTATCTCGGGATTGCAAGATAACCAAACAAAACTTTTAGTGGATTTCTACTTATTTTATTAAATATCATCTCCACCAAACAGGACAAGCTTGCATGTGTTATAGTTTTGGAGAAAAATGTGTTCATTTCATGTATGCGCAAAATGCCTTTGAAATGGCTTTAAAATGGATTTGGAGCATGGAGACGATTATCTCGGGATTGCAAGATAACCAAACAAAACTTTTAGTGGATTTCTACTTATTTTATTAAATATCATCTCCACCAAACAGGACAAGCTTGCATCTGTTATAGTTTTGGAGAAAAATGTGTTCATTTCATGTATGCGCGAAATGCCTTAAAAATGGCTTTAAAATGGATTTGGAGCATGGAGACGATTATCTCGGGATTGCAAGATAACCAAACAAAACTTTTAGTGGATTTCTACTTATTTTATTAAATATCATCTCCACCAAACAGGACAAGCTTGCATCTGTTATAGTTTTGGAGAAAAATGTGTTCATTTCATGTATGCGCGAAATGCCTTAAAAATGGCTTTAAAATGGATTTGGAGCATGGAGACGATTATCTCGGGATTGCAAGATAACCAAACAAAACTTTTAGTGGATTTCTACTTATTTTATTAAATATCATCTCCACCAAACAGGACAAGCTTGCATCTGTTAAAGTTTTGGAGAAAAATGTGTTCATTTCATGTATGCGCGAAATGCCTTAAAAATGGCTTTAAAATGGATTTGGAGCATGGAGACGATTATCTCGGGATTGCAAGATAACCAAAAAAAACTTTTAGTGGATTTCTACTTATTTTATTAAATATCATCTCCACCAAACAGGACAAGCTTGCATCTGTTATAGTTTTGGAGAAAAATGTGTTCATTTCATGTATGCGCGAAATGCCTTAAAAATGGCTTTAAAATGGATTTGGAGCATGGAGACGATTATCTCGGGATTGCAAGATAACCAAACAAAACTTTTAGTGGATTTCTACTTATTTTATTAAATATCATCTCCACCAAACAGGACAAGCTTGCATGTGTTATAGTTTTGGAGAAAAATGTGTTCATTTCATGTATGCGCAAAATGCCTTTGAAATGGCTTTAAAATGGATTTGGAGCATGGAGACGATTATCTCGGGATTGCAAGATAACCAAACAAAACTTTTAGTGGATTTCTACTTATTTTATTAAATATCATCTCCACCAAACAGGACAAGCTTGCATCTGTTATAGTTTTGGAGAAAAATGTGTTCATTTCATGTATGCGCGAAATGCCTTAAAAATGGCTTTAAAATGGATTTGGAGCATGGAGACGATTATCTCGGGATTGCAAGATAACCAAACAAAACTTTTAGTGGATTTCTACTTATTTTATTAAATATCATCTCCACCAAACAGGACAAGCTTGCATCTGTTATAGTTTTGGAGAAAAATGTGTTCATTTCATGTATGCGCGAAATGCCTTAAAAATGGCTTTAAAATGGATTTGGAGCATGGAGACGATTATCTCGGGATTGCAAGATAACCAAACAAAACTTTTAGTGGATTTCTACTTATTTTATTAAATATCATCTCCACCAAACAGGACAAGCTTGCATGTGTTATAGTTTTGGAGAAAAATGTGTTCATTTCATGTATGCGCAAAATGCCTTTGAAATGGCTTTAAAATGGATTTGGAGCATGGAGACGATTATCTCGGGATTGCAAGATAACCAAACAAAACTTTTAGTGGATTTCTACTTATTTTATTAAATATCATCTCCACCAAACAGGACAAGCTTGCATCTGTTATAGTTTTGGAGAAAAATGTGTTCATTTCATGTATGCGCGAAATGCCTTAAAAATGACTTTAAAATGGATTTGGAGCATGGAGACGATTATCTCGGGATTGCAAGATAACCAAACAAAACTTTTAGTGGATTTCTACTTATTTTATTAAATATCATCTCCACCGAACAGGACAAGCTTGCATCTGTTATAGTTTTGGAGAAAAATGTGTTCATTTCATGTATGCGCGAAATGCCTTAAAAATGGCTTTAAAATGGATTTGGAGCATGGAGACGATTATCTCGGGATTGCAAGATAACCAAACAAAACTTTTAGTGGATTTCTACTTATTTTATTAAATATCATCTCCACCAAACAGGACAAGCTTGCATCTGTTATAGTTTTGGAGAAAAATGTGTTCATTTCATGTATGCGCGAAATGCCTTAAAAATGGCTTTAAAATGGATTTGGAGCATGGAGACGATTATCTCGGGATTGCAAGATAACCAAACAAAACTTTTAGTGGATTTCTACTTATTTTATTAAATATCATCTCCACCAAACAGGACAAGCTTGCATGTGTTATAGTTTTGGAGAAAAATGTGTTCATTTCATGTATGCGCAAAATGCCTTTGAAATGGCTTTAAAATGGATTTGGAGTATGGAGACGATTATCTCAGGATGGCAATATAAACAAACGAAACTTTTAGTAGATTTCTACTTATTTTATTAAATATTATCTCCACCAAACAGGACAAGCTTGCATCTGTTATAGTTTTGGAGAAAAATGTGTTCATTTCATGTATGCGCGAAATGCCTTAAAAATGGCTTTAAAATGGATTTGGAGCATGGAGACGATTATCTCGGGATTGCAAGATAACCAAACAAAACTTTTAGTGGATTTCTACTTATTTTATTAAATATCATCTCCACCAAACAGGACAAGCTTGCATCTGTTATAGTTTTGGAGAAAAATGTGTTCATTTCATGTATGCGCGAAATGCCTTAAAAATGGCTTTAAAATGGATTTGGAGCATGGAGACGATTATCTCGGGATTGCAAGATAACCAAACAAAACTTTTAGTGGATTTCTACTTATTTTATTAAATATCATCTCCACCAAACAGGACAAGCTTGCATCTGTTATAGTTTTGGAGAAAAATGTGTTCATTTCATGTATGCGCGAAATGCCTTAAAAATGGCTTTAAAATGGATTTGGAGCATGGAGACGATTATCTCGGGATTGCAAGATAACCAAACAAAACTTTTAGTGGATTTCTACTTATTTTATTAAATATCATCTCCACCAAACAGGACAAGCTTGCATCTGTTATAGTTTTGGAGAAAAATGTGTTCATTTCATGTATGCGCGAAATGCCTTAAAAATGGCTTTAAAATGGATTTGGAGCATGGAGACGATTATCTCGGGATTGCAAGATAACCAAACAAAACTTTTAGTGGATTTCTACTTATTTTATTAAATATCATCTCCACCAAACAGGACAAGCTTGCATCTGTTATAGTTTTGGAGAAAAATGTGTTCATTTCATGTATGCGCGAAATGCCTTAAAAATGGCTTTAAAATGGATTTGGAGCATGGAGACGATTATCTCGGGATTGCAAGATAACCAAACAAAACTTTTAGTGGATTTCTACTGATTTTATTAAATATCATCTCCACCAAACAGGACAAGCTTGCATCTGTTATAGTTTTGGAGAAAAATGTGTTCATTTCATGTATGCGCGAAATGCCTTAAAAATGGCTTTAAAATGGATTTGGAGCATGGAGACGATTATCTCGGGATTGCAAGATAACCAAACAAAACTTTTAGTGGATTTCTACTTATTTTATTAAATATCATCTCCACCAAACAGGACAAGCTTGCATGTGTTATAGTTTTGGAGAAAAATGTGTTCATTTCATGTATGCGCAAAATGCCTTTGAAATGGCTTTAAAATGGATTTGGAGCATGGAGACGATTATCTCGGGATTGCAAGATAACCAAACAAAACTTTTAGTAGATTTCTACTTATTTTATTAAATATCATCTCCACCAAACAGGACAAGCTTGCATCTGTTATAGTTTTGGAGAAAAATGTGTTCATTTCATGTATGCGCGAAATGCCTTAAAAATGGCTTTAAAATGGATTTGGAGCATGGAGACGATTATCTCGGGATTGCAAGATAACCAAACAAAACTTTTAGTGGATTTCTACTTATTTTATTAAATATCATCTCCACCAAACAGGACAAGCTTGCATCTGTTATAGTTTTGGAGAAAAATGTGTTCATTTCATGTATGCGCGAAATGCCTTAAAAATGGCTTTAAAATGGATTTGGAGCATGGAGACGATTATCTCGGGATTGCAAGATAACCAAACAAAACTTTTAGTGGATTTCTACTTATTTTATTAAATATCATCTCCACCAAACAGGACAAGCTTGCATCTGTTATAGTTTTGGAGAAAAATGTGTTCATTTCATGTATGCGCGAAATGCCTTAAAAATGGCTTTAAAATGGATTTGGAGCATGGAGACGATTATCTCGGGATTGCAAGATAACCAAACAAAACTTTTAGTGGATTTCTACTTATTTTATTAAATATCATCTCCACCAAACAGGACAAGCTTGCATCTGTTATAGTTTTGGAGAAAAATGTGTTCATTTCATGTATGCGCGAAATGCCTTAAAAATGGCTTTAAAATGGATTTGGAGCATGGAGACGATTATCTCGGGATTGCAAGATAACCAAACAAAACTTTTAGTGGATTTCTACTTATTTTATTAAATATCATCTCCACCAAACAGGACAAGCTTGCATCTGTTATAGTTTTGGAGAAAAATGTGTTCATTTCATGTATGCGCGAAATGCCTTAAAAATGGCTTTAAAATGGATTTGGAGCATGGAGACGATTATCTCGGGATTGCAAGATAACCAAACAAAACTTTTAGTGGATTTCTACTTATTTTATTAAATATCATCTCCACCAAACAGGACAAGCTTGCATGTGTTATAGTTTTGGAGAAAAATGTGTTCATTTCATGTATGCGCAAAATGCCTTAAAAATGGCTTTAAAATGGATTTGGAGCATGGAGACGATTATCTCAGAATGGCAATATAAACAAACGAAACTTTTAGTAGATTTCTACTTATTTTATTAAATATTATCTCCACCAAACAGGACAAGCTTGCATCTGTTATAGTTTTGGAGAAAAATGTGTTCATTTCATGTATGCGCGAAATGCCTTAAAAATGGCTTTAAAATGGATTTGGAGCATGGAGACGATTATCTCGGGATTGCAAGATAACCAAACAAAACTTTTAGTGGATCTCTACTTATTTTATTAAATATCATCTCCACCAAACAGGACAAGCTTGCATCTGTTATAGTTTTGGAGAAAAATGTGTTCATTTCATGTATGCGCGAAATGCCTTAAAAATGGCTTTAAAATGGATTTGGAGCATGGAGACGATTATCTCGGGATTGCAAGATAACCAAACAAAACTTTTAGTGGATTTCTACTTATTTTATTAAATATCATCTCCACCAAACAGGACAAGCTTGCATCTGTTATAGTTTTGGAGAAAAATGTGTTCATTTCATGTATGCGCGAAATGCCTTAAAAATGGCTTTAAAATGGATTTGGAGCATGGAGACGATTATCTCGGGATTGCAAGATAACCAAACAAAACTTTTAGTGGATTTCTACTTATTTTATTAAATATCATCTCCACCAAACAGGACAAGCTTGCATGTGTTATAGTTTTGGAGAAAAATGTGTTCATTTCATGTATGCGCAAAATGCCTTAAAAATGGCTTTAAAATGGATTTGGAGCATGGAGACGATTATCTCAGAATGGCAATATAAACAAACGAAACTTTTAGTAGATTTCTACTTATTTTATTAAATATTATCTCCACCAAACAGGACAAGCTTGCATCTGTTATAGTTTTGGAGAAAAATGTGTTCATTTCATGTATGCGCGAAATGCCTTAAAAATGGCTTTAAAATGGATTTGGAGCATGGAGACGATTATCTCGGGATTGCAAGATAACCAAACAAAACTTTTAGTGGATCTCTACTTATTTTATTAAATATCATCTCCACCAAACAGGACAAGCTTGCATCTGTTATAGTTTTGGAGAAAAATGTGTTCATTTCATGTATGCGCGAAATGCCTTAAAAATGGCTTTAAAATGGATTTGGAGCATGGAGACGATTATCTCGGGATTGCAAGATAACCAAACAAAACTTTTAGTGGATTTCTACTTATTTTATTAAATATCATCTCCACCAAACAGGACAAGCTTGCATCTGTTATAGTTTTGGAGAAAAATGTGTTCATTTCATGTATGCGCGAAATGCCTTAAAAATGGCTTTAAAATGGATTTGGAGCATGGAGACGATTATCTCGGGATTGCAAGATAACCAAACAAAACTTTTAGTGGATTTCTACTTATTTTATTAAATATCATCTCCACCAAACAGGACAAGCTTGCATCTGTTAAAGTTTTGGAGAAAAATGTGTTCATTTCATGTATGCGCGAAATGCCTTAAAAATGGCTTTAAAATAGATTTGGAGCATGGAGACGATTATCTCGGGATTGCAAGATAACCAAACAAAACTTTTAGTGGATTTCTACTTATTTTATTAAATATCATCTCCACCAAACAGGACAAGCTTGCATCTGTTATAGTTTTGGAGAAAAATGTGTTCATTTCATGTATGCGCGAAATGCCTTAAAAATGGCTTTAAAATGGATTTGGAGCATGGAGACGATTATCTCGGGATTGCAAGATAACCAAACAAAACTTTTAGTGGATTTCTACTTATTTTATTAAATATCATCTCCACCAAACAGGACAAGCTTGCATCTGTTAAAGTTTTGGAGAAAAATGTGTTCATTTCATGTATGCGCGAAATGCCTTAAAATGGCTTTAAAATGGATTTGGAGCATGGAGACGATTATCTCGGGATTGCAAGATAACCAAACAAAACTTTTAGTGGATTTCTACTTATTTTATTAAATATCATCTCCACCAAACAGGACAAGCTTGCATCTGTTATAGTTTTGGAGAAAAATGTGTTCATTTCATGTATGCGCGAAATGCCTTAAAAATGGCTTTAAAATGGATTTGGAGCATGGAGACGATTATCTCGGGATTGCAAGATAACCAAACAAAACTTTTAGTGGATTTCTACTTATTTTATTAAATATCATCTCCACCAAACAGGACAAGCTTGCATCTGTTATAGTTTTGGAGAAAAATGTGTTCATTTCATGTATGCGCGAAATGCCTTAAAAATGGCTTTAAAATGGATTTGGAGCATGGAGACGATTATCTCGGGATTGCAAGATAACCAAACAAAACTTTTAGTGGATTTCTACTTATTTTATTAAATATCATCTCCACCAAACAGGACAAGCTTGCATCTGTTATAGTTTTGGAGAAAAATGTGTTCATTTCATGTATGCGCGAAATGCCTTAAAAATGGCTTTAAAATGGATTTGGAGCATGGAGACGATTATCTCGGGATTGCAAGATAACCAAACAAAACTTTTAGTGGATTTCTACTTATTTTATTAAATATCATCTCCACCAAACAGGACTAGCTTGCATCTGTTATAGTTTTGGAGAAAAATGTGTTCATTTCATGTATGCGCGAAATGCCCTAAAAATGGCTTTAAAATGGATTTGGAGCATGGAGACGATTATCTCGGGATTGCAAGATAACCAAACAAAACTTTTAGTGGATTTCTACTTATTTTATTAAATATCATCTCCACCAAACAGGACAAGCTTGCATGTGTTATAGTTTTGGAGAAAAATGTGTTCATTTCATGTATGCGCAAAATGCCTTTGAAATGGCTTTAAAATGGATTTGGAGCATGGAGACGATTATCTCGGGATTGCAAGATAACCAAACAAAACTTTTAGTGGATTTCTACTTATTTTATTAAATATCATCTCCACCAAACAGGACAAGCTTGCATCTGTTATAGTTTTGGAGAAAAATGTGTTCATTTCATGTATGCGCGAAATGCCTTAAAAATGGCTTTAAAATGGATTTGGAGCATGGAGACGATTATCTCGGGATTGCAAGATAACCAAACAAAACGTTTAGTGGATTTCTACTTATTTTATTAAATATCATCTCCACCAAACAGGACAAGCTTGCATCTGTTATAGTTTTGGAGAAAAATGTGTTCATTTCATGTATGCGCGAAATGCCTTAAAAATGGCTTTAAAATGGATTTGGAGCATGGAGACGATTATCTCGGGATTGCAAGATAACCAAACAAAACTTTTAGTGGATTTCTACTTATTTTATTAAATATCATCTCCACCAAACAGGACAAGCTTGCATCTGTTATAGTTTTGGAGAAAAATGTGTTCATTTCATGTATGCGCGAAATGCCTTAAAAATGGCTTTAAAATGGATTTGGAGCATGGAGACGATTATCTCGGGATTGCAAGATAACCAAACAAAACTTTTAGTGGATTTCTACTTATTTTTTTAAATATCATCTCCACCAAACAGGACAAGCTTGCATCTGTTATAGTTTTGGAGAAAAATGTGTTCATTTCATGTATGCGCGAAATGCCTTAAAAATGGCTTTAAAATGGATTTGGAGCATGGAGACGATTATCTCGGGATTGCAAGATAACCAAACAAAACTTTTAGTGGATTTCTACTTATTTTATTAAATATCATCTCCACCAAACAGGACAAGCTTGCATCTGTTATAGTTTTGGAGAAAAATGTGTTCATTTCATGTATGCGCGAAATGCCTTAAAAATGGCTTTAAAATGGATTTGGAGCATGGAGACGATTATCTCGGGATTGCAAGATAACCAAACAAAACTTTTAGTGGATTTCTACTTATTTTATTAAATATCATCTCCACCAAACAGGACAAGCTTGCATCTGTTATAGTTTTGGAGAAAAATGTGTTCATTTCATGTATGCGCGAAATGCCTTAAAAATGGCTTTAAAATGGATTTGGAGCATGGAGACGATTATCTCGGGATTGCAAGATAACCAAACAAAACTTTTAGTGGATTTCTACTTATTTTATTAAATATCATCTCCACCAAACAGGACAAGCTTGCATCTGTTAACGTTTTGGAGAAAAATGTGTTCATTTCATGTATGCGCGAAATGCCTTAAAAATGGATTTAAAATGGATTTGGAGCATGGAGACGATTATCTCGGGATTGCAAGATAACCAAAGAAAACTTTTAGTGGATTTCTACTTATTTTATTAAATATCATCTCCACCAAACAGGACACGCTTGCATCTGTTATAGTTTTGGAGAAAAATGTGTTCATTTCATGTATGCGCGAAATGCTTAAAAATGGCTTTAAAATGGATTTGGAGCATGGAGACGATTATCTCGGGATTGCAAGATAACCAAACAAAACTTTTAGTGGATTTCTACTTATTTTATTAAATATCATCTCCACCAAACAGGACAAGCTTGCATCTGTTATAGTTTTGGAGAAAAATGTGTTCATTTCATGTATGCGCGAAATGCCTTAAAAATGGCTTTAAAATGGATTTGGAGCATGGAGACGATTATCTCGGGATTGCAAGATAACCAAACAAAACTTTTAGTGGATTTCTACTTATTTTATTAAATATCATCTCCACCAAACAGGACAAGCTTGCATCTGTTATAGTTTTGGAGAAAAATGTGTTCATTTCATGTATGCGCGAAATGCCTTAAAAATGGCTTTAAAATGGATTTGGAGCATGGAGACGATTATCTCGGGATTGCAAGATAACCAAACAAAACTTTTAGTGGATTTCTACTTATTTTATTAAATATCATCTCCACCAAACAGGACAAGCTTGCATCTGTTATAGTTTTGGAGAAAAATGTGTTCATTTCATGTATGCGCGAAATGCCTTAAAAATGGCTTTAAAATGGATTTGGAGCATGGAGACGATTATCTCGGGATTGCAAGATAACCAAACAAAACTTTTAGTGGATTTCTACTTATTTTTTTAAATATCATCTCCACCAAACAGGACAAGCTTGCATCTGTTATAGTTTTGGAGAAAAATGTGTTCATTTCATGTATGCGCGAAATGCCTTAAAAATGGCTTTAAAATGGATTTGGAGCATGGAGACGATTATCTCGGGATTGCAAGATAACCAAACAAAACTTTTAGTGGATTTCTACTTATTTTATTAAATATCATCTCCACCAAACAGGACAAGCTTGCATCTGTTATAGTTTTGGAGAAAAATGTGTTCATTTCATGTATGCGCGAAATGCCTTAAAAATGGCTTTAAAATGGATTTGGAGCATGGAGACGATTATCTCGGGATTGCAAGATAACCAAACAAAACTTTTAGTGGATTTCTACTTATTTTATTAAATATCATCTCCACCAAACAGGACAAGCTTGCATCTGTTATAGTTTTGGAGAAAAATGTGTTCATTTCATGTATGCGCGAAATGCCTTAAAAATGGCTTTAAAATGGATTTGGAGCATGGAGACGATTATCTCGGGATTGCAAGATAACCAAACAAAACTTTTAGTGGATTTCTACTTATTTTATTAAATATCATCTCCACCAAACAGGACAAGCTTGCATCTGTTATAGTTTTGGAGAAAAATGTGTTCATTTCATGTATGCGCGAAATGCCTTAAAAATGGCTTTAAAATGGATTTGGAGCATGGAGACGATTATCTCGGGATTGCAAGATAACCAAACAAAACTTTTAGTGGATTTCTACTTATTTTATTAAATATCATCTCCACCAAACAGGACAAGCTTGCATGTGTTATAGTTTTGGAGAAAAATGTGTTCATTTCATGTATGCGCAAAATGCCTTAAAAATGGCTTTAAAATGGATTTGGAGCATGGAGACGATTATCTCAGAATGGCAATATAAACAAACGAAACTTTTAGTAGATTTCTACTTATTTTATTAAATATTATCTCCACCAAACAGGACAAGCTTGCATCTGTTATAGTTTTGGGGAAAAATGTGTTCATTTCATGTATGCGCGAAATGCCTTAAAAATGGCTTTAAAATGGATTTGGAGCATGGAGACGATTATCTCGGGATTGCAAGATAACCAAACAAAACTTTTAGTGGATTTCTACTTATTTTATTAAATATCATCTCCACCAAACAGGACAAGCTTGCATCTGTTATAGTTTTGGAGAAAAATGTGTTCATTTCATGTATGCGCGAAATGCCTTAAAAATGGCTTTAAAATGGATTTGGAGCATGGAGACGATTATCTCGGGATTGCAAGATAACCAAACAAAACTTTTAGTGGATTTCTACTTATTTTATTAAATATCATCTCCACCAAACAGGACAAGCTTGCATCTGTTATAGTTTTGGAGAAAAATGTGTTCATTTCATGTATGCGCGAAATGCCTTAAAAATGGCTTTAAAATGGATTTGGAGCATGGAGACGATTATCTCGGGATTGCAAGATAACCAAACAAAACTTTTAGTGGATTTCTACTTATTTTATTAAATATCATCTCCACCAAACAGGACAAGCTTGCATCTGTTATAGTTTTGGAGAAAAATGTGTTCATTTCATGTATGCGCGAAATGCCCTAAAAATGGCTTTAAAATGGATTTGGAGCATGGAGACGATTATCTCGGGATTGCAAGATAACCAAACAAAACTTTTAGTGGATTTCTACTTATTTTATTAAATATCATCTCCACCAAACAGGACAAGCTTGCATGTGTTATAGTTTTGGAGAAAAATGTGTTCATTTCATGTATGCGCAAAATGCCTTTGAAATGGCTTTAAAATGGATTTGGAGCATGGAGACGATTATCTCGGGATTGCAAGATAACCAAACAAAACTTTTAGTGGATTTCTACTTATTTTATTAAATATCATCTCCACCAAACAGGACAAGCTTGCATCTGTTATAGTTTTGGAGAAAAATGTGTTCATTTCATGTATGCGCGAAATGCCTTAAAAATGGCTTTAAAATGGATTTGGAGCATGGAGACGATTATCTCGGGATTGCAAGATAACCAAACAAAACGTTTAGTGGATTTCTACTTATTTTATTAAATATCATCTCCACCAAACAGGACAAGCTTGCATCTGTTATAGTTTTGGAGAAAAATGTGTTCATTTCATGTATGCGCGAAATGCCTTAAAAATGGCTTTAAAATGGATTTGGAGCATGGAGACGATTATCTCGGGATTGCAAGATAACCAAACAAAACTTTTAGTGGATTTCTACTTATTTTATTAAATATCATCTCCACCAAACAGGACAAGCTTGCATCTGTTATAGTTTTGGAGAAAAATGTGTTCATTTCATGTATGCGCGAAATGCCTTAAAAATGGCTTTAAAATGGATTTGGAGCATGGAGACGATTATCTCGGGATTGCAAGATAACCAAACAAAACTTTTAGTGGATTTCTACTTATTTTATTAAATATCATCTCCACCAAACAGGACAAGCTTGCATCTGTTATAGTTTTGGAGAAAAATGTGTTCATTTCATGTATGCGCGAAATGCCTTAAAAATGGCTTTAAAATGGATTTGGAGCATGGAGACGATTATCTCGGGATTGCAAGATAACCAAACAAAACTTTTTAGTGGATTTCTACTTATTTTATTAAATATCATCTCCACCAAACAGGACAAGCTTGCATCTGTTATAGTTTTGGAGAAAAATGTGTTCATTTCATGTATGCGCGAAATGCCTTAAAAATGGCTTTAAAATGGATTTGGAGCATGGAGACGATTATCTCGGGATTGCAAGATAACCAAACAAAACTTTTAGTGGATTTCTACTTATTTTATTAAATATCATCTCCACCAAACAGGACAAGCTTGCATCTGTTATAGTTTTGGAGAAAAATGTGTTCATTTCATGTATGCGCGAAATGCCTTAAAAATGGCTTTAAAATGGATTTGGAGCATGGAGACGATTATCTCGGGATTGCAAGATAACCAAACAAAACTTTTAGTGGATTTCTACTTATTTTATTAAATTCATCTCCACCAAACAGGACAAGCTTGCATCTGTTATAGTTTTGGAGAAAAATGTGTTCATTTCATGTATGCGCGAAATGCCTTAAAAATTGCTTTAAAATGGATTTGGAGCATGGAGACGATTATCTCGGGATTGCAAGATAACCAAACAAAACTTTTAGTGGATTTCTACTTATTTTATTAAATATCATCTCCACCAAACAGGACAAGCTTGCATCTGTTATAGTTTTGGAGAAAAATGTGTTCATTTCATGTATGCGCGAAATGCCTTAAAAATGGCTTTAAAATGGATTTGGAGCATGGAGACGATTATCTCGGGATTGCAAGATAACCAAACAAAACTTTTAGTGGATTTCTACTTATTTTATTAAATATCATCTCCACCAAACAGGACAAGCTTGCATCTGTTATAGTTTTGGAGAAAAATGTGTTCATTTCATGTATGCGCGAAATGCCTTAAAAATGGCTTTAAAATGGATTTGGAGCATGGAGACGATTATCTCGGGATTGCAAGATAACCAAACAAAACTTTTAGTGGATTTCTACTTATTTTATTAAATATCATCTCCACCAAACAGGACAAGCTTGCATCTGTTATAGTTTTGGAGAAAAATGTGTTCATTTCATGTATGCGCGAAATGCCTTAAAAATGGCTTTAAAATGGATTTGGAGCATGGAGACGATTATCTCGGGATTGCAAGATAACCAAACAAAACTTTTAGTGGATTTCTACTTATTTTATTAAATATCATCTCCACCAAACAGGACAAGCTTGCATCTGTTATAGTTTTGGAGAAAAATGTGTTCATTTCATGTATGCGCGAAATGCCTTAAAAATGGCTTTAAAATGGATTTGGAGCATGGAGACGATTATCTCGGGATTGCAAGATAACCAAACAAAACTTTTAGTGGATTTCTACTTATTTTATTAAATATCATCTCCACCAAACAGGACAAGCTTGCATCTGTTATAGTTTTGGAGAAAAATGTGTTCATTTCATGTATGCGCGAAATGCCTTAAAAATGGCTTTAAAATGGATTTGGAGCATGGAGACGATTATCTCGGGATTGCAAGATAACCAAACAAAACTTTTAGTGGATTTCTACTTATTTTATTAAATATCATCTCCACCAAACAGGACAAGCTTGCATCTGTTATAGTTTTGGAGAAAAATGTGTTCATTTCATGTATGCGCGAAATGCCTTAAAAATGGCTTTAAAATGGATTTGGAGCATGGAGACGATTATCTCGGGATTGCAAGATAACCAAACAAAACTTTTAGTGGATTTCTACTTATTTTATTAAATATCATCTCCACCAAACAGGACAAGCTTGCATCTGTTATAGTTTTGGAGAAAAATGTGTTCATTTCATGTATGCGCGAAATGCCTTAAAAATGGCTTTAAAATGGATTTGGAGCATGGAGACGATTATCTCGGGATTGCAAGATAACCAAACAAAACTTTTAGTGGATTCTACTTATTTTATTAAATATCATCTCCACCAAACAGGACAAGCTTGCATCTGTTATAGTTTTGGAGAAAAATGTGTTCATTTCATGTATGCGCGAAATGCCTTAAAAATGGCTTTAAAATGGATTTGGAGCATGGAGACGATTATCTCGGGATTGCAAGATAACCAAACAAAACTTTTAGTGGATTTCTACTTATTTTATTAAATATCATCTCCACCAAACAGGACAAGCTTGCATCTGTTATAGTTTTGGAGAAAAATGTGTTCATTTCATGTATGCGCGAAATGCCTTAAAAATGGCTTTAAAATGGATTTGGAGCATGGAGACGATTATCTCGGGATTGCAAGATAACCAAACAAAACTTTTAGTGGATTTCTACTTATTTTATTAAATATCATCTCCACCAAACAGGACAAGCTTGCATCTGTTATAGTTTTGGAGAAAAATGTGTTCATTTCATGTATGCGCGAAATGCCTTAAAAATGGCTTTAAAATGGATTTGGAGCATGGAGACGATTATCTCGGGATTGCAAGATAACCAAACAAAACTTTTAGTGGATTTCTACTTATTTTATTAAATATCATCTCCACCAAACAGGACAAGCTTGCATCTGTTATAGTTTTGGAGAAAAATGTGTTCATTTCATGTATGCGCGAAATGCCTTAAAAATGGCTTTAAAATGGATTTGGAGCATGGAGACGATTATCTCGGGATTGCAAGATAACCAAACAAAACTTTTAGTGGATTTCTACTTATTTTATTAAATATCATCTCCACCAAACAGGACAAGCTTGCATCTGTTATAGTTTTGGAGAAAAATGTGTTCATTTCATGTATGCGCGAAATGCCTTAAAAATGGCTTTAAAATGGATTTGGAGCATGGAGACGATTATCTCGGGATTGCAAGATAACCAAACAAAACTTTTAGTGGATTTCTACTTATTTTATTAAATATCATCTCCACCAAACAGGACAAGCTTGCATCTGTTATAGTTTTGGAGAAAAATGTGTTCATTTCATGTATGCGCGAAATGCCTTAAAAATGGCTTTAAAATGGATTTGGAGCATGGAGACGATTATCTCGGGATTGCAAGATAACAAACAAAACTTTTAGTGGATTTCTACTTATTTTATTAAATATCATCTCCACCAAACAGGACAAGCTTGCATCTGTTATAGTTTTGGAGAAAAATGTGTTCATTTCATGTATGCGCGAAATGCCTTAAAATGGCTTTAAAATGGATTTGGAGCATGGAGACGATTATCTCGGATTGCAAGATAACCAAACAAAACTTTTAGTGGATTTCTACTTATTTTATTAAATATCATCTCCACCAAACAGGACAAGCTTGCATCTGTTATAGTTTTGGAGAAAAATGTGTTCATTTCATGTATGCGCGAAATGCCTTAAAAATGGCTTTAAATGGATTTGGAGCATGGAGACGATTATCTCGGGATTGCAAGATAACCAAACAAAACTTTTAGTGGATTTCTACTTATTTTATTAAATATCATCTCCACCAAACAGGACAAGCTTGCATCTGTTATAGTTTTGGAGAAAAATGTGTTCATTTCATGTATGCGCGAAATGCCTTAAAAATGGCTTTAAAATGGATTTGGAGCATGGAGACGATTATCTCGGATTGCAAGATAACCAAACAAAACTTTTAGTGGATTTCTACTTATTTTATTAAATATCATCTCCACCAAACAGGACAAGCTTGCATCTGTTATAGTTTTGGAGAAAAATGTGTTCATTTCATGTATGCGCGAAATGCCTTAAAAATGGCTTTAAAATGGATTTGGAGCATGGAGACGATTATCTCGGGATTGCAAGATAACCAAACAAAACTTTTAGTGGATTTCTACTTATTTTATTAAATATCATCTCCACCAAACAGGACAAGCTTGCATCTGTTATAGTTTTGGAGAAAAATGTGTTCATTTCATGTATGCGCGAAATGCCTTAAAAATGGCTTTAAAATGGATTTGGAGCATGGAGACGATTATCTCGGGATTGCAAGATAACCAAACAAAACTTTTAGTGGATTTCTACTTATTTTATTAAATATCATCTCCACCAAACAGGACAAGCTTGCATCTGTTATAGTTTTGGAGAAAAATGTGTTCATTTCATGTATGCGCGAAATGCCTTAAAAATGGCTTTAAAATGGATTTGGAGCATGGAGACGATTATCTCGGGATTGCAAGATAACCAAACAAAACTTTTAGTGGATTTCTACTTATTTTATTAAATATCATCTCCACCAAACAGGACAAGCTTGCATCTGTTATAGTTTTGGAGAAAAATGTGTTCATTTCATGTATGCGCGAAATGCCTTAAAAATGGCTTTAAAATGGATTTGGAGCATGGAGACGATTATCTCGGGATTGCAAGATAACCAAACAAAACTTTTAGTGGATTTCTACTTATTTTATTAAATATCATCTCCACCAAACAGGACAAGCTTGCATCTGTTATAGTTTTGGAGAAAAATGTGTTCATTTCATGTATGCGCGAAATGCCTTAAAAATGGCTTTAAAATGGATTTGGAGCATGGAGACGATTATCTCGGGATTGCAAGATAACCAAACAAAACTTTTAGTGGATTTCTACTTATTTTATTAAATATCATCTCCACCAAACAGGACAAGCTTGCATCTGTTATAGTTTTGGAGAAAAATGTGTTCATTTCATGTATGCGCGAAATGCCTTAAAAATGGCTTTAAAATGGATTTGGAGCATGGAGACGATTATCTCGGGATTGCAAGATAACCAAACAAAACTTTTAGTGGATTTCTACTTATTTTATTAAATATCATCTCCACCAAACAGGACAAGCTTGCATCTGTTATAGTTTTGGAGAAAAATGTGTTCATTTCATGTATGCGCGAAATGCCTTAAAAATGGCTTTAAAATGGATTTGGAGCATGGAGACGATTATCTCGGGATTGCAAGATAACCAAACAAAACTTTTAGTGGATTTCTACTTATTTTATTAAATATCATCTCCACCAAACAGGACAAGCTTGCATCTGTTATAGTTTTGGAGAAAAATGTGTTCA
Source organism: Anomaloglossus baeobatrachus (assembly GCF_048569485.1). NCBI lineage: Eukaryota > Metazoa > Chordata > Amphibia > Anura > Aromobatidae > Anomaloglossus > Anomaloglossus baeobatrachus. Next base: position 56,828 of record NW_027443110.1, read on the forward strand.
TTTCATGTATGCGCGAAATGCCTTAAAAATGGCTTTAAAATGGATTTGGAGCATGGAGACGATTATCTCGGGATTGCAAGATAACCAAACAAAACTTTTAGTGGATTTCTACTTATTTTATTAAATATCATCTCCACCAAACAGGACAAGCTTGCATCTGTTATAGTTTTGGAGAAAAATGTGTTCATTTCATGTATGCGCGAAATGCCTTAAAAATGGCTTTAAAATGGATTTGGAGCATGGAGACGATTATCTCGGGATTGCAAGATAACCAAACAAAACTTTTAGTGGATTTCTACTTATTTTATTAAATATCATCTCCACCAAACAGGACAAGCTTGCATCTGTTATAGTTTTGGAGAAAAATGTGTTCATTTCATGTATGCGCGAAATGCCTTAAAAATGGCTTTAAAATGGATTTGGAGCATGGAGACGATTATCTCGGGATTGCAAGATAACCAAACAAAACTTTTAGTGGATTTCTACTTATTTTATTAAATATCATCTCCACCAAACAGGACAAGCTTGCATCTGTTATAGTTTTGGAGGAAAAATGTGTTCATTTCATGTATGCGCGAAATGCCTTAAAAATGGCTTTAAAATGGATTTGGAGCATGGAGACGATTATCTCGGGATTGCAAGATAACCAAACAAAACTTTTAGTGGATTTCTACTTATTTTATTAAATATCATCTCCACCAAACAGGACAAGCTTGCATCTGTTATAGTTTTGGAGAAAAATGTGTTCATTTCATGTATGCGCGAAATGCCTTAAAAATGGCTTTAAAATGGATTTGGAGCATGGAGACGATTATCTCGGGATTGCAAGATAACCAAACAAAACTTTTAGTGGATTTCTACTTATTTTATTAAATATCATCTCCACCAAACAGGACAAGCTTGCATCTGTTATAGTTTTGGAGAAAAATGTGTTCATTTCATGTATGCGCGAAATGCCTTAAAAATGGCTTTAAAATGGATTTGGAGCATGGAGACGATTATCTCGGGATTGCAAGATAACCAAACAAAACTTTTAGTGGATTTCTACTTATTTTATTAAATATCATCTCCACCAAACAGGACAAGCTTGCATCTGTTATAGTTTTGGAGAAAAATGTGTTCATTTCATGTATGCGCGAAATGCCTTAAAAATGGCTTTAAAATGGATTTGGAGCATGGAGACGATTATCTCGGGATTGCAAGATAACCAAACAAAACTTTTAGTGGATTTCTACTTATTTTATTAAATATCATCTCCACCAAACAGGACAAGCTTGCATCTGTTATAGTTTTGGAGAAAAATGTGTTCATTTCATGTATGCGCGAAATGCCTTAAAAATGGCTTTAAAATGGATTTGGAGCATGGAGACGATTATCTCGGGATTGCAAGATAACCAAACAAAACTTTTAGTGGATTTCTACTTATTTTATTAAATATCATCTCCACCAAACAGGACAAGCTTGCATCTGTTATAGTTTTGGAGAAAAATGTGTTCATTTCATGTATGCGCGAAATGCCTTAAAAATGGCTTTAAAATGGATTTGGAGCATGGAGACGATTATCTCGGGATTGCAAGATAACCAAACAAAACTTTTAGTGGATTTCTACTTATTTTATTAAATATCATCTCCACCAAACAGGACAAGCTTGCATCTGTTATAGTTTTGGAGAAAAATGTGTTCATTTCATGTATGCGCGAAATGCCTTAAAAATGGCTTTAAAATGGATTTGGAGCATGGAGACGATTATCTCGGGATTGCAAGATAACCAAACAAAACTTTTAGTGGATTTCTACTTATTTTATTAAATATCATCTCCACCAAACAGGACAAGCTTGCATGTGTTATAGTTTTGGAGAAAAATGTGTTAATTTCATGTATGCGCAAAATGCCTTTGAAATGGCTTTAAAATGGATTTGGAGCATGGAGACGATTATCTCGGGATTGCAAGATAACCAAACAAAACTTTTAGTGGGATTTCTACTTATTTTATTAAATATCATCTCCACCAAACAGGACAAGCTTGCATCTCTTATAGTTTTGGAGAAAAATGTGTTCATTTCATGTATGCGCGAAATGCCTTAAAAATGGCTTTAAAATGGATTTGGAGCATGGAGACGATTATCTCGGATTGCAAGATAACCAAACAAAACTTTTAGTGGATTTCTACTTATTTTATTAAATATCATCTCCACCAAACAGGACAAGCTTGCATCTGTTATA
>NW_027443111.1:0-59044 GCF_048569485.1 Anomaloglossus baeobatrachus
GACTTGCTTTTGTCCCCCAAGACGTCCCACATCTCTTCCTGAGCTTGTGGGGGATCCTCTTCTATTATTCCCTTCTCCACTAGCTCCTTTTTCTTGCCTTTCTGACCTAGTCTTGTTGAGCTCTGCCATGAGAATGTTTTCTGCTTCTTTGTAGTCCTTGTAGTATACAAACGAGCCATTGGGGTTTCTAACTTTCAGTGTAGCAGGGTATAATAGCTGGCACTTTACTTTTTTGTTGTACAGAAATGAGCAAATTTTGGTAAATTCTTTTCTCCTTCTGGATACTTCCGCTGAATAATCCCCAAAAATTAGCAGTCTGTTGCCTTGATATTGTAGTGGACGCTTTCGTTCTCTAAAGGCCCTCAATATTTCCTCCTTATGCTTATAATCAAGGTACTTGACAATCACCTGCCTGGCTCTTATCGGGGTATTCTTGTTTGAGTTTTGGCCCTCTCCCTTATTCGCCTCCTGGTGTCTCAGTGGACCCACTCTGTGGGCTCTTTCAACTCTGAATTTCGCCTTTATGCCCAGGGCCTGCGGTAGCTCCAACTCGCATATATTATCCAACCGTCCAATCGACACAGACTCTGGCAACCCGACTATACGTAAGTTGTTTCGTCTCGATCTGTTTTCCAAATCGTCCGCTTTATCCTTCAAGTATTCATTAGATTTTGCTAGAGCTGCTATTTGTGCTTGCATAGCCAGTATTGTCTCCTCGGAGTCAGATATTCTCTGCTCTGATTCTGCCAGTCTAGAGGCATGGGCATTTATCTGTTTTTGCATATTAGCTAATGATGTTTGTATGGCTGCCTCAATAGCCACTTTAACCTCTTTTGACAAGTGTGATGTCACTTCTTCAGCCAGTCTTTTATAGTCCACATTAAGCTTTTGTGTGTACTTGTCTTGGCCTGCAGGTGGTGCTGTTTTCTTAGGAGTCACTTGTTTTTATAGGACATCAGTTGAACCAGCTGCTATTTTTCAATAAGTTGCAGGATTGCTTTCTAATTACTGATAAGATTTCAGCTGGTGTCATGACTTTCCATGGCTTTTTGCACCTCTTTCTTTATGCATTCAATACATTTTTCCTGTTATTTCTCATTATTACACATCACTTAATTTATGGACATCTACGGTTTGATTTCTCTTTCCTATGTGGACTGGATAAGTTGTTACCAACATCTGATGAGAAATTCATGTCATTATCACCTTAATAAATATGTTAACTTAGAAAATTGGTGACATGCACAATAGTTATTTCACCTGCTGGATATACTGTGACTACAGATAGTACACCAGCCACATATTATCCTGTATATAAAATCTGATGTCTGCTCATGGTAATTCCAGGGGCGGATTAAGAGTGGCAAGGGCCCTAAGCAGTTGAGAAGGCATGACCAAACCCCCAAAATCCGATGTAACATGTTAAATGATCTCCCCTTTGAAAGATCATGTGACAGGTCATGGGATTAACATTCAGGTCCTCTGGTGCACATCTGTAGATACAAAACAAGAGACAGTAGGCTGCATAGAGCGCCTCACAAAGTTTTCCTTTATGTTCCACACTATGCATAACATAGCGGTATACATATTGGACCTTGGGTGGAAAATTCATTATTCCGAGGGGCCACATGAGATTGTGAATGTTGTGGAGGCTGAACCAATAGGCTGAAATGTATTCTGCTTAATATTAATAACATGTCAATTATAGTTATTTGATACTAACATTAATTATATCCAAAACAAACTGATAGTGAACTTAGATTGTGAGCCTCAATGGGGAAAGTGATAATCACGTCTGTAAAAGGACTGAGGAATTAATAGCACTGTATAAGTGAGTGAAATAAATAAACTAAGTATGACGACATCCCTAAATATACAGAATGAGCCCTCACATAGCTCGCTATAAACAGTATGAGCCTACACAAAGTAGCACTATATACAGTATGAGCTCTCACATAGTATAGAGGATGCTATGTGGGAGCTCACATACAGTGCCTTGTGAAAGTATTCGGCCCCTTGAATTTTTCAACCTTTTTCCACATTTCAGGCTCCAAATATAAAGATTACAATTTTAATGTTATGGTGAAGAATCAACAAGTGGGACTCAATTGTGAAGTTGAACAAAATGTATTGCTTATTTTTAACTTTTTTAAAATATAACTGAAAAGTGGGGCGTGCAATATTATTCGTCCCCTTTACTTTCAGTGCAGCAAACTCACTCCAGAAGTTAATTGAGGATCTCTGAATGATCCAATTTTGTCCTAAATGACTGATGATAAATATAAGCCACCTGTGTGTAATCAAGTCTCCTTCGTATAAATGCACCTGCTCTGTGATAGTCTCAGTGTTCTGTTTAAAGCACAGATAGCATCATGAAGACCAAGGAACACAACAGGCAGGTCCATGATACTGTTGTGGAGAAGTTTAAAGCCGGATTTGGTTACAAGAATATTTCCAAAACTTTAAACATCCCAAGCAGCACTGTGCAAGCGATCTTATTGAAATGGAAGGAGTATCATACCACTGCAAATCTACCAAGACAAGGCCATCCATCTAAACTTTCATCTCACCAAGGAGAAGACTGACCAGAGATGCAGCCAAGAGGCACATGATCACTCTGGATGAACTGCAGAGATCTACAGCTGAGGTGGGAGAGTCTGTCCATAGGACAATGATCAGTCACACGCTGCACAAATCTGGCCTTTATGGAAGCGTGGCAAGGAGAAAGCCATTTCTCAAAGATATCCATAAAAAATGTTGTTTAAAGTTTGCCACAAGCCACCTGGGACACACACCAAACATGTTTAAGAAGGTGCGCTGGTCAGATGAAACTATTTGGGCACAATGCCAAACGATATGTTTGACGTAAAGGCAACACAGCTCATCACCCTGAACACACCATCCCCACTGTCAAAATGGTGGTGGCAGCATCATGGTTTGGGCCTGCTTTTCTTCAGCAGGGACAGGGAAGATGGTTAAACTTTATGGGAAGATGGATGGAGCCAAATACAGGACCATTATTGAAGAAAACCTCTTGGAGTTTGCAAAAGACCTGAGACTGGGACGGAGATTTGTATTCCAAAAAGACAATGATCCCAAACATAAAAGGAAAATCTACAATGGAATGGTTCACAAATAAATGTATCCAGGTGTTAGAATGGCCAAGTCAAAGTCCAGACCTAAATCCCATCAAGAATCTGTGGAAAGAGCTGAAAACTGCTGTTCACAAATGCTCTCCAACCAACCTCACTCAGCTCGAGCTGTTTGCAAAGGAAGAATGGGCAAGAATTTCAGTTTCTTGATGTGCAAAACTGATAGAGACATACCCCAAGCGTCTTGCAGCTGTAGTCGCAGCAAAAGGCGGCGCTACAAAATATTAACTTAAAGGGGCCGAATAATATTGCACGCCCCACTTTTCAGTTATTTATTTTTTAAAAAAAGTTTAAAATAAGCAATAAATTTAGTTTAACTTCACAATTGTGTCCCAATTGTTGTTGATTCTTCACCAGAACATTAAAATTTTTATCTTTATGTTTGAAGCCTGAAATGTGGGAAAAGGTTGAAAAATTCAAGAGAGCCTAAGGGGTGCTTCACACATAGCGAGATCGCTACCGAAATCGCTGCTACGTCACGGTTTTTGTGACGCAGCAGTGATCTCATTAGCGATCTCGCTGTGTGTGACACTGAGCAGCGATCTGGCCCCTGCTGTGAGATCGCTGCTCGTTACACACAGCCCTGGTTCGTTTTTTTATTGTTGCCCTCACGCTGTGACGCACAGATCGCTGTGTGTGACAGCGAGAGAGCAACGAAATGAAGCGAGCAGAGAGCAGGAGCCGGCGTCTGGCAGCTGCGGTAAGCTGTAACCAGGGTAAACATAATAATAATAATAATAATTTTATTCATTTATATAGCGCTATTATTTCCACAGCGCTTTACATACATTGGCAACACTGTCCCCACTGGGGCTCACAATCTAGAGTCCCTATCTGTATGTCTTTGGAGTGGTGGTTACCCGATATTTACCTTCGTTACCAGACTCCGCCGCTCTCACGCTGCCAGTGCCGGCTCCCTGCTCTCTGCACATGTAGCTGCAGCACACATTGGGTTAATTAACCCGATGTGTACTGTAGCTAGGAGTGCAGGGAGCCAGCGCTAAGCAGTGTGTGTGTGCTGCTCTCTGCACATGCAGCTGCAGTACACATCGGGTTAATTAACCCGATGTGTACTGTAGCTAAGAGAGCAGAGAGCCAGCGCTAAGCAGTGTGCGCGGCTCCCTGCTCTCTGCACATGTAGCGACGTTATGATCGCTGCTGCTTCTGCTGTGTTTGACAGCGAAGCAGCGATCATAACAGTGACTTACAAGGTCGCTGCTACGTCACAGAAAATGGTGACGTAACAGCAACGTTGTTGTCGCTATGTGTGAACCCAGCCTAATACTTTCGAAAGGCACTGTAAGCTCTCAATATACAAGGGGCTGCTGATAAGTCTGAGTTTATCCAGTAAGAAACGAGATAGGATGATAAAACTTTACATTTATTCCACATACTCTCCACTGATGTCAACACACTTCTTACATGGGTATTCCAAGTTCTTTCTGTAAGCCTAGCAAAAAGGATTTCGGTTGTGCCTCAAACCAGGCATCTGTAGCAGCCATGGAATCAGAAATGGTGTGAAATTTGGTACCCTTGAGTTTTTTCTTCAAGTTTCCAAACAGATGATAGTCGGAGCGAGCTAGATCTGGTGAATAAGGTGGGTGGTCAACCAGCTGGAAGCCCAGTTCTGCCAGTTTTGCCGTGGTCACTTGTGCAGTGTGAGTGGAGGCATTGTCTTACAGGAACAAGATTCCTTTGGACAGCTTGCCGCAGCTTTTGGCCTTCAGAGCTGCCTTCAGTTGTTCCAAATGTTCATTGTAATAGCTTGCATTGATGGTGGAACCCTTTTGAAGGTACTCCACTTGCAGCACACCCTCCTTATCCCAGAATACAGATGCCATCACCTTAATGGGTGATTTTTGCTTCCTGAACTTTTTTGGGCGAAGAGAACCACTGTGCCTCCACTCTTTTCATTGCTCCTTGTTTTCAGGGTCATACAAATAAATCCAGGTCTCATCCATAGTGATCCAGGAAGTTATCAGTCCGGAAACGCTGACAAATGGACCTGGAAGTTTAGGGTCCCACTTTGCAGATAGCTTCCTCCAAAATATCCAAATGTTCATGGATAAGAACACAAAATCATTCACGGGAAATCCCTATGATGTCTGCTATTGCTTTAGCTGAAATTCATTGATTCTTAGTATGCGGTTGTGCACAGCATCGACGATCTCCGGAACAACCACTCTCGGTCGTCCAGGACGTTCCTCATCACTGGTGCTGAAGTGGCCTGTTTTAAATTTGGCAACCCAGTTCTTAACTGTGGAATAATGTCTGTGGCATATCACCATGAATATCCTTTGCGGACTTTCCTTGCAGAAACAAGAATTTTATCACTCCTCTGCTCTCAGTTGCTGTGAATATTGCATTAAACTCTGCCATTTTGATTTCCCACGTGCATAGAACACCGTTTCCATAAGATTCAAATGTGAAATCTTGAAAACATATATTAGACACATAAGGCTTTCATGTGATGTAATATGTGTTACCATAAAAACAAAAAAAGATCACAAAGCCAAAGATTTATCAGCAGACCGTCGTACAGGATGAGCACCCACATAGCTCTCTATATAAAGGATGAGCCGTCATATAGCTCTATATACAAAACAAGAAAGCCTGCGGAGACACCATCACATGTTTCTCAACACTGACAGGAAACTAACCAGGTCTTTCACTGGGAAGGAACAACCACGGGAAGGGCAGTCTCCAGTCAAGGAGACCACCTATGTCAAACATGGTATCCATCCACAGACAGCTGTTTCGGGGTATTTGCCCCTCATCAGTGTGGAGTAGGAATCTGGCTAGTGGGAGCAAAAAGTGTAGTCTTTTACTAGGCAATGCTCCCACTAGCCAGATTCCTACTCCACACTGATTCCTACTCCACACCAGACAGCTGTTTCCGGGTATTTGCCCCTCATCAGTGTGGAGTAGTCTTCTACTAGGCATTGCTCCCACTAGCCAGTTTCCTGATGAGGGGCAAATATCCCGAACCAGCTGTCTGTGGATGGATACCATGTTTGGCATAGGTGGTCTCCTTGACTGGAGACTGCCCTTCCCGTGGTTGTTCCTTCCCGGTGAAAGACTTGGCTAGTTTCCTGCTAGCGTTGAGAAACATGTGATGGTGTCTCCGCAGGCTTTCTTGTTTTAAATATTTCCCAGGGGACATTGCTCTAGAATTACTGCGTTGTGAAACACGTGATGGTGTCTCCGTGGTGTTGGATGTTGATCTCCCTAAGGTCAACCATCCTTGCTTATGTAGTCTTCTACTAGGCATTGCTCCCACTAGCCAGTTTCCTACTCCACTCTACCATTCTGTATTGCCAGCAGTGGAGCTCCAGGAAAGCTCCCAATTCAGAGATGTGCACAGCTGTTAATGGTGCAAACATTATAGTGAGGGTAATCTCACTTGCCCTTATTATAATCTACCTATCAGTATGTCATAGACTAATCTGTACACTGCATGTGCTATGTTTCACTGTACTAATCACACCTGCACATCGCCATATCAGTTTTACCATATAGTAAACACAGTGAATAAAATATCCCAAAAACAATTGTGCAATCACACTTTTTTTTGCAATTGTTCTGCACTTGGAATTTTTTTGCCGTTTTCCAGTACATTATATGGTAAAACTAATGGATTCATTTAAAAGTACAACTCGTCCCTCAAACGTACGCTCTTATATGGCAAGATTAAAGGAACAATAAAAAAGTGACGGCTCTCGGAAAAAGGGGAGCAAAAAACAAAAACGGAAAATCGCTCGGGGTGAAGGGGTTAAACAAAAGACATTTTAGGACTTTTCCATTACCATATAAATGAATAGATTTGGAACCTTTTATTTCCATTATGTTATCCTAAAATGCATTAAAATCATGAAACTACTGGAAATGTGAAGCAGAGCCTTAGGGGTACTTTGCACACTACGACATCGCAGCTGCGATATCGGTGGGGTCAAATCGAAAGTGACGAACATCCGGCGTCGCTGTCGACATCGTAGTGTGTAAATCCTTTTAGCTACCATTAACGAGCGCAAAAGCGTCGTAATCGTATGATCGGTGTAGTGTCCGACATTTCCATAATTTCGCTGTAGCGACAGGTACAATGTTGTTACTCGTTCCTGCGGCAGCACACATCGCTGTGTATGAAGCCGCTGGAACGAGGAACATCTGCTTACCTGCCACCGGCAGCGATGCGGAAGGAAGGAGGTGGGCGGGATGTTTACGTCCCGCTCATCTCCGCCCCTCCGCTTCTATTGGCCGGCCGTTGTATGACATTGCTGTGACGACGCACGACCCGCCCCCTTAGGAAGGAGGTGGTTCGCCGGCCAGAGCGGCATTGCAGGGCAGGTAAGTGCATGTGAAGCTGCCGTAGCGATAATGTTCGCTACGGCAGCTATCACAAAATATCGCAGCTGCGACAGGGGCGGGCACTATCGCGCTCGGCATCGCTACCATCGGCATGCGATGTCGTAGTGTGCAAAGTACCCCTTAGAATGTAATGTAAAGATACTGGAATGGGGCGGAGTGATGTAGCTGAACTGAGCGGATGCACATGAGAGCTGCTCCCACCATCCTGCATATCCTGATATTGTTGCCTGATTGCCTGTTCTCCCTTGCCTGCAAAGTGCTTCCCGAGGTAGGGGACACTCTAGAGGCCAGCGATTCCACCGGAGCTGTCCCCCAGCTCCTGACGGAGGATATTGTACCAAATGAGGCCGGAGAGTGAGACGAGGCACCAACTTCCCTGCACGAGGCTTTGCAGCTGCATAGCGCCGCGGAGTCCCATCACCCGGCGAACGGCTTACCCCCAGGAGGACGTGGAGGAGCTGTTGGAGGTGGCTTCACAAGTCTGCAGGGGCTAACTGGAGGGGAGATCTGGAGATCGGTGAGCGCCACTAATAATTTTATCATCAGCTGCACCGCCTGCAGCCGGCACATCAAAGGGCCAGCAGCAGTGAACGAGCCATTAACCGAGGCAGCAGGATTGGGGTGGGTGCTCTGAAAAACAGGCCCCTCAGGTCTCCCTCTGACATTGACATAGTACGAAAAAGATATACATTAAGACTCCACGCTGGAGAGGCCTGTATTACTCCTGATTATAACAATCAGGCGCTGTGCTGACTCGGGACTACCCTTTGCTGTAGATACATGTATGTACAGATGCTTCCTGGCTGCCTGAGCTGGATAGGAGAGAAAAGGTGCTCATTTCACTGGACACATATTACAGAGGCACAGGATTAGGTGTACTGGGGTGCAGCAGGAGTGGAGAGTGTAATATACAACGATCCAGCTAGCTATTCTGAGTCCCCTTAAACAATCTGGAGGCATCAATAAACTCAAGGAGTTTGCCAGGAATGGTCAGGGAGACACTCCTAAGGCCAAGAGGCGTGCTTCTTCCAAAGCCCAGGCGCTGACGGGGGATGGGGATGGAGATCAAGATGACTTAACCCTGAGACAAATGTACGAGCAGCTCATGCAGGCAATATCTCCATGTAAAGGGTGCTTTACACGCTGCGACATCGCTAGCGATTGCTAGCGATGTTGCAAGCATTAGCACCCGCCCCCGTTGTTGGTGCGACATGTGGTGATCGCTGCCGTAGCGAACATTATCGCTATGGGAGCGTCACAAGCACATACCTGTTCTTAGACGTCGCTGTGCCCGCCGAACAATCCCCCCTTCAAGGGGGAGGGGCGTTTGGCGTCACAGCGACGTCACAAACGGCCGTCCAATAACAGAGGAAGGTGGAGATGAGCGGCCGGAACATGCCATCCACCTCCTTCCTTCCTCATTGCCGGTAGACGAAGGTAAGGAGATGATCGTCGCTTCTGCGGTGTCACACATAGCGATGTGTGGTGCCGCAGGAATGAGGAACAACCTCGCTACGTACGAGACAACGATTTTTGGTAAATGAACGACCTCTCATATACCAACGATTTTTGTCTCTTTTGCGATCGTTTAAGGTAGCTCCTGCCTGTCACACGCTGCGATCTCGCTAACGGTGCCGGATGTGCGTCACAAACACCGTAACCGCAACGATATATCGTTAGCGATGTCGCATTGTGTAAATGGCCCTTAAGACCTCCCTTACAGGGAAGATTGAGGAGGTATATTCTGAAGTTGGCCTTTTGCGCCAGGATATGAAGAACTTGAGGACCCGTACTACAGAGGTTGGATTACGGCATCCTACTACCCGGGAGTTACCTGTCATTCTTCAGGTGCACGCTGTCACGTTTAGATTATATTTTTGGATCAAGTAACGTGGCAGCCTGGGTTGACAATGTGGTACATGGAGTACAGGGAATATCATTCTTACATCTGATGTTAACAGACCCCTTTGGCGGTTAAACCCCTTTTGGTTCAAACTAATCAAAGTGATAGGACCCTGGCCCAACTAGAAGACTTCTTAGTAGCTCAACTCAAACCCTGAACAATAATTTGGTGTGGGACACTCTCAACGCTTACCTTCAGGGATGCTTAAAAGAGTTATCTGACATAAACTCAAAAATTTTTGTTCAGCTAATCTGTGCTGTATTGTCATATAAATCACACCTACATTGTTATTTTTTGTTTTCTAACTTTTGTTCCTCTTGAATTCACCCTTTATTCTCTGCAGCTTCTTGTTTACATTCAGATACAGCAAACATGACCACTTCCTGTGCTGAACCTCAGTCAGAGCTGTCACCACCCACCCCAGTGTCCAGCCTCGCCCTCTGCCCGCCCCCTGCACACACACATTCCCTGTCAGTATATTCTGCCCCAGCACCTGACCTATTATCACTACAGCATTGCAAATAACAACCCCACATCGGGCTGTGCACCGCACACGCACACATATGGCTCTGTACCGCACACATATGGCTCTGTACCGCACACATATGGCTCTGTACCGCACATGCACACATATGGCTCTGTACCGCACACGCACACATATGGCTCTGCACCGCACACGCACACATATGGCTATGTACCGCACACGCACACATATGGCTCTGTACCGCACACGCACACATATGGCTCTGCACCGCACACATATGGCTCTGCACCGCACACGCACACATATGGCTCTGTACCGCACACGCACACATATGGCTCTGCACCGCACACATATGGCTCTGCACCGCACACGCACACATATGGCTATGTACCGCACACGCACACATATGGCTCTGTACCTCACATGCACACATATGGCTCTGCACCGCACACACACACATATGTCTAAGTACCGCACACGCACACATATGGCTCTGTACCGCACACACACACATATGGCTCTGCACCGCACACATATGGCTCTGTACCGCACACATATGGCTCTGCACACGCACACATATGGCTCTGCACACATATGGCTCTGAACACGCACACATATGGCTCTGCACACGCACACATAGGGCTCTGCACACATATGGCTCTGCACACGCACACATATGGCTCTGCACACGCACACATATGGCTCTGCACACGCACACATATGGCTCTGCACCGCCCGCCCCCCATCCCCATCGGGAACACATGTAAGGAATACATACTCACTCGTCCTCGGTCCCCGCCGCTCCTGCACGTTCGCGTGCTGTCTGTGCTCTGACGTCACCACTGTGCTGAAGAGAGCTCAGACAGCGGGAGGGACAGTGATGAGAAGCAGCGCTGCGCTGCTTCTCATCAGCACTTTCAAATGTACCGGCATCTGTGATCTGTGATGCCGGTATATCTGAATGTGTGATCCTTAGCAGGGGGGCCGGTGCTGGAGCTGACACCATGGCAGCTGCCGCCAGGCCCCGCCGCCAGGTCACGGACCCCCACAGCAGTGCAGGGGGAGGTTACTGGAGAGTAACAGAGGTGCGGGGGAATGTGTGGGAGGGTGCAGGGAAGGGGGGGGGACTCCACGAACTGTACTTCCCAGCAGGGAGGCGACATGCTGTTCCACATTTGCATGTCAACATGGTCCTGCCCATGTTGACATGAAATGACCGGAAGCAGCAAAATCGCGGCAGGAGCGGGCACATGACCGCTCTGAGCCGGGGGAGAGGGGCTGACAGCAGGGCAGGTAAGTGGTCTCTATCTACTTACCTGCCCCAATGTAGCCCCATAGGGTAATTAAAAAAAGAAGTCAAAGAAGCCGGATAACCCCTTTAACTTCGACCATAGCACATCTTAAACGGATGACAAGGGTGGAGAATGACATAATAGAAAGAAGACTCAGGGACTCGGAGGCAAGATATATATCTAGCCCAACTAATGGGAACAGGGCGGCTTGGTTGCACTCATATAGAACATATGTACAACACTCTGAAACTAAATCTAAACGTAAGCTATTCTTCACCCGACTGTCATACTTTGAACTTGGGAACGAGTCAAACAAATTACTTGCATATATAGATAGGCAGCATAATGCTTCAAATACAGTACTGGCTATACCAAAGGCGGATGGTTCGATTGTCACATCCCCTGAGGGCATCTCACAATGTTTCTACACGTTCTATAAAACTTTGTACAGCTCTAAAAGTGTTCATGGCGTCCAGGATTGTTTGGCATATTTGTCAGATGTAGAATGTCAAACGTTGAGTCAGTCACAACGAGAATTTCTAGAGGCAGACATAACAACAGAAGAAGTAACAACAGCCATCTCAGATATGGCTAGAGGGAAATCTCCCGGTCCAGACGGCCTTCAAATAGACTTTTACGGCAAATATTTGTGACACCTTGGCCCCAGTCCTTCTTGATATTTTTTCACACCATACTCTTGGTGGCTCTCTAACTGCCTCTCTATACAAAGCGCATATTCTTGTACTGAGGAAGGAGGGAAAGGATCACTGGACTGTGGCTCATACCGCCCTATATCATTGGTCAACGTTGACTATAAGATTTTTACCAAAATATTGGCGTCCCAGCTTAATTCTGTTATACTAGATGTAGTGTCCCCGGATGAAACAGGATAAATGCCTGGGAAAAACAACTCTATAAATATTAGATGGGTCCAGTCCATAGTGCAATACACTATGTTGGTCCAGGAAAACGAGTGGGCCTTGGCCTCGCTGGACGCGGCCAAAACATTTGACTCGGTGGAATGGCCATTCTTATCTGCCTGCCGCCAGAGATTCGCTTTTGGCACTAAGTTTAGTAATTGGATCTACATGCTGTATAGATCCCCATCTGTTGTGTCAATTCCTGTTCCGTGTGACTACTGTGTCTGTTTGGGGTAATGCAGGGGTGGGATTCAGCCGGTTCTGTCAGGTTCGGGCGAATAGGTTGTTAAAATAGCAGCCGGTTCCCCGAACCGGCAAGAAACAGCTCCGGCGATCCGGTTCTGTATTTATTTGTGTTAGTGTATTTAAGACACTAGCACAAATGAATCCCCGTACCTCCGCGCCGCACTTCCGGGTTCAGTGGAGCCTGTCTGCTCCCTGACCCGGTGTGCAGCGACGCGCTGACGCTGTTGAGGTCCGGCAGTGTGGGGAGTTAGCTGCTCCTCCTACTGCCGTCTGTCAGCGCCAGTGTCAGTGTGCAGAGTGCAGCAGAGGAAGACAGAGGAGAGTCCACCGCTGCTTGGAGCAGGTAAGCGCTCAGTGAGCCGAAGATGCAGGGAGCAGGGAGAGGAGCCAAATAAGATTGGAGCTATATGGGGAGAGGAGCCGCATAAGATAGGAGCTATATGGGGAGAGGAGCCGCATAAGTAGGGAGCTATATGGGAAATGGACACATATGGGACAGGATCTGCAGGGGAAAAGGAGCATATGGGATGGGATCTGAAGGGGAAAGAGGCCATGATGGGATGGGATCTGCAGGGGGAAGAGGCCATGATGGGATGGGATCTGCAGAGGAAAGAGGCCATGATGGGATGGGATCTGCAGGGGAAAGAGGCCATGATGGGATGGGATCTGCAGGGGAAAGAGGCCATGACGGGATGGGATCTGCAGGGGAAAGAGGCCATGACTGGATGGGATCTGCAGGGGAAAGAGGTCATGATGGGATGGGATCTGCAGGGGAAAGAGGCCATGATGGGATGGGATGTGCAGGGGGAAAGAGCCCATAATGAGATGGGATCTGCTGGGGAAAGAGGCCATAATGGGATGGGATGTGCAGAGGGAAAGAGGCCATAATGAGATGGGATGTGCAGGGGGAAAGAGGCCATAATGGGATGGGATCTGCAGGGGGAAAGAGGCCACATGGGATGGGATCTGAAGGGGGAAAGAGGCCACATGGGATTGGATCTGCAAGGGGAAAAGGCCATATTGGGATGGGATCTGCAGGGGGGAAAAGGCTATAATGGGATGGGATCTGCAGGGGTAAGAGACCACATGGGATGAGATCTGTATGGGGAAGGTCGTCCATTCCAATTTTAGCAGGGCTCCTTTAGTAATAATTTTTAAAAATTGTAGAAAAGCCATTTAATTCAATATGACTGACAGTGACTGGAACAACTGGTACTGGACAGGAGAGTGAAGGTACAGGAGGGTAAGAAGGGGCAAGAGATTTTACTTTAAATTACTTGTATTTTTTGGTTGAGGAAAGTGCGTGAAAATGGGTGTGGCTAACAAAATGGCTGTGGTTACATAATCGGTGTGGTTTTCAAATGTGCGGGGTTTACAGAGAACCTGTTGTTAAAAAATTGAATCCCACCCCTGGGGTAATGGACCAGGAGTCATGGTATCAATCCCACCCCTGGGGTAATGGACCAGGAGTCATGGTATCATTACATGAAAATATTTCTTAGGGAAACCTTGTTCATGGCTAGGAAGTTGATAGCTCTAAGGTGGATGGGAGGTTCAGATCCAACAGTGCGGTCTTGGGTCAAATAAGTTAATTAAATCATACCCTATGGGTGGTGCATTACAATAGGGGATGCCCAGAAAAATTCTACAAAATCTGGAGTCTGTGGAACTCCTTTCCCGACACACTTACAGAAGATTAAAGGGAATGATTGTGACATAGATCCCTCTAGGTGTTAGAATACTGTCCAGCAGTATATGGATATTGAGATGCTGTGTAGCTGTTATTGTTGCCTTTTGTTTTGTTTAGGTTCTTTGATTAGATTAAGTTGTCTGTATACTTAATACAAATCTGTTAAATGTATAAATGCTAGGGTGTATGAACAACAACACTATTTTGTTTTAGGTAAAGCAGGTGCCATGAAAACTACATGACTGCCTATTACTATGTGTAAAATGTCACCATCCATGTACCTGTAACGGTGTACATTATGTCAGCTGTACCGTGTTTGAGTTGTTAATAAAACAAAGGAAAATAAAAGATACAGATATAAATATGGCTTACCATGGCTGCAAAAGGCGCCTCTTGTTGGGGACATTTATTTCCTCCCTTTGTTTGCGTTTTACTAAAATATAAACCAAAAGTGATTATGATCCTAGTTCACATACCAGAGGAGCAATCTCCAACCTTGGAAGAAGCAGAACCTATTACATACTATATGGACAAAAGTATTGGAATGCCTACACATTACACCCAGGGAAGTTATACGAAATCTCATGCTAAATCCCCTCAGTGGTATCAACCACTGAGGACTCTCCGTTCTTTTAAACAATGTTTTTATCTCTACTGGCTAACATGGTACAAAGATATACTTTGCCTGTAAGGGTACCTTCACACTTTAGCGATGCAGCAGCGATTCGACCAGCGATCTGACCTGGTCAGGATCGCTGCTGCATCGCTACATGGTTGCTGGTGAGCTGTCAAACAGGCAGATCTCACCAGCGACCAGTGACCAGCCCCCAGCCAGCAGCGACGTGCAAGCGACGCTGCGCTTACACGGAGCCGGCGTCTGGAAGCTGCAGACACTGGTAACTAAGGTAAACATCGGGTATGGTTACCCGATCTTTACCTTAGTTACCAGCGCACACCGCTTAGCTTACCGTGTGCAGGGAGCAGGAGCCGGCGCTGGCAGCGTGAGAGCTGTGGAGGCTGGTAACGAAGGTAAATATTGGGTAACCACCTTGGTTACCCGATGTTTACCTTGGTTACAGCTTACCGCAGGCTGTCACATGCCGGCTCCTGCTCCCTGCACATTCAGGATTGTTGCTCTCTCGCTGTCACACACAGCTATCTGTGCTTATCAGCGGGAGAGCAATAATAAAAAAACGAACCAGGGCTGTGTGTAACGAGCAGCGATCTCACAGCAGGGTCCAGATCGCTGCTCAGTGTCACACACAGCGAGATCGCTAATGAGGTCACAAAAAAACGTGACTCAGCAGCGATCTCGCTGTGTGTGAAGTACCCCTAACACAATCCCTTGTCATTAACCCCTTCACCCCCTAGGCCTGAAAACACCTTAATGACCGGGCTATTTTTTACGATTCTGACCAGTGTCAATTTTAGGGCTCATGCGTATTGCACTGCAGCGTAAATGCATGCGTCCTGCGTCCCCTGCACAATCTATGTAGATTGTGCATGATACTTGCGCACGTTGCTTTTTTGAATGAAGCGATTTGGATGCTAAAATTTTGACCCAAATCTGTGCGTTCATAAAGCATGTCAATTATTTGTGCGCTTTGGATGCTGCTCCCACTCTGTCTATGGTGGGGGCAGAAGCCAGAGCGCATGAAATCGGCTTTTTTTCTACAGAAAAAATGCATCCATTACGCAGTGTTTCTGCAGCGATTTGAAGCGCACATGTGCTGTCAAATCGCTGCAGAATAATCAGCAGGTACGTGCGAACAAGCCCTAACAGGTAATAACTCTGGAACACTTCAACAGATCCCAGTGATTCTGACATTTTTTGTGACATATTGTACTTCATGATAGTTGCAAATTTAGGCCGATACTTTTGCATTTATTTATGAAAATATTGGACATTTTTATAAATCTGAGTTAAGTCAGAAAATAGTTCCCACATGTCCACTTTACACCAGCACAACTTTTTAAACAATTTTTTTTATTAGGAAGTTAGAAGGGTTCAAAGTTCATTAGCAATTTCTCAATTTTCCAACAAAAATTACAAAACATTTTTTTTAGGGCCCATATCACATTTGAAGTGACTTTGAGAGGCCTAGGTGACAGAAAATACCCAAAAGTGACACCATTCTAAAAACTGCACCCCTCACATTGCTTAAAATTACATACAAGAAGTTTATAAATCCTTTAAGTGCTTCAGAGGAACCAAAGCAATGTGGAAGGAAAAAATGATTTTTTTTATTTTTTTTTAACACAAAAATTTTACTTAAAACATAAAAGTTTGCACTTTCACAAGGATATCAGGAAAAAATGCACCATAAAATGTATTGTGCAATTTCTCCTAAGTACCCCATATGTGGTGGAAATCAATTGTATCGGCGCACTGCAGGGCTTGGAAGGGAAGGAGCTTCATTTGAATTTTTAAAAGCAAAATTAGCTAAAATCATTAGCGGACGCCATATCGCCTTTGGAGACTCCCTGATGTGTCTAAACTGTGGGGCTCCCCCACAAGTGACTAAATTTTGGAAACTAGACTTCAAGGAATTTATCTAGATGGTTGGTAAGCACCTGGAACCCCCGAGGGCTTCACAGAATTTTGTAAGCTGTGAAAATTAAATAAATAATTTTTAAACCACAAAAATGTTGTGTTAACGCCAAATTTTTCAAATAAACTAGGGTAAAAGGAGATAGTGAACCATACAAATTATTGTGCAATTTCTCCTGAGTTAAGCAAGCTTTACACGTTGCAATTGCGTGTGCGATCTCGTATGCGATGTGACACGCGCAGGTCGCATATGCGATCTAATGAGATCGCACGTAGTTCGTTTATTTGCTGTCACATGAGTATTAGCAGTATTTGTTTAATTGATCAATTTTTCGTGCGATTTTTTTCGCTCATGTGTTCATTGAGGTTTTTTTTTTTCCCGTGTCTTATGCAAATTTGCCCCAAAGTTGACACCCTTTTTTTTTCACTCAAACCATCAATTAACGCATTAACGTGAGTAAATTGTTTAATCAACCACACCTGACTGAAGAACGTTTTTTTCGTTACTATAAAAGGCCTTCAGGCCTCCAACACACATCCGTTAAAACCACATGCATGTAATATGGGCCATTTTTCAGGTCCTTTTTTTGTTTTTTTGTTGTGTCTTTTAGGCCGTGTGGGCTATGTGTGACCGGCGTATGCTAGCCATGTGTGCGTGTGTAATGCCCGTGTGTGCGTGTGATGTTTAACTGACGTGTGAATGTTTATTCCGTGTGACATGTTCCGTGTTTAATGTTAAAAGTCGTTTTGATTACCCGTTTACAGCAGACAGAGTTGCGCGCAGAGAATGAACTCGGGTGAACTTCACCCGACTTCATTGTCATGCCGCGGCTCTGTCTGTGTCGCGTCCTGATTAGCGGTCACCTGTGAAGGATTCACCGGTGACCGCTAATCCCCAGAGTGACTGAATTGAGCAGCCCTCTCTCATACTCACCGTTCCCCGATCTCCGGCGCGGCGCTGCACAGCTGTTATAAAAACTCCGGCGGCTTTTACTATTTTGAAAAAGCCGTCCGCTCATTAAACAATCTCGTATTCCCTGCTTTCCCCGCCCACCGGCAAATATGATTGGTTGCAGTGAGACACGCCCACACGCTGAGTGACAGCTGTCTCACTGCAACCAATCACAGCCGCCGGTGGGCGTGTCAATATGGAGCAGAGAAATAAATAAATAAATAATTAAAAAAAATCGACATGCGATTCCCCCCATTTTGATACCAGCCAATGTAAAGCCAAACGGCTGAAGGCTGGTATTCTCAGGATGGGGATCCCCACGTTATGGGGAGCCCCCCCAGCCTAACAATATCAGCCAGCAGCCACCCAGAATGGCCGCATCCATTTGATGCGACTGTTCTGGGACTGTACCCGGCTCTTCCCGATTTGCCCTGGTGCGTTGGCAATCGGGGTAATAAGGAGTTAATGGCAGCTCATAGCTGCCAATAAGTCCTAGATTAATCATTCCAGGCGTCTATGAGAAACCCCCAATGATTAACCTGTAATGTAAAGTTAAAAAACACACACAGTGAAAAAATCCTTTATTTGAAATAATAAACACTAACAAATACACCACATATTCACCACTTTATTAAGTCCGCAAAAACCCATCCATGTCCGGCGTAATCCACGGAGGTCCCGCGTCGCTTCCAGCTCTGCTACATGAAGGGGCCAGGAGCTGCAGAAGACACCGCCGCTCCTGTCAGCTCCACGCAGCAACTGAAGAGAGCCGCGCGATCAGCTGAGCTGTCACTGAGGTAACTCGCGGCCACCGCTGGATCCTCCAACTGTCACAGCAAGTCGCCCGAGTGACAGCGATGAAGTCACAGGTGAGTTGCGGTCACAGGTGGAGGATCCAGCGGTGGCCGCGAGTAACCTCAGTGACAGCACAGCTGATCGCGCTGCTATCTTCAGTTGCTGCGTGGAGCTGTCAGGAGCGGCGGTGTCTTCTGCAGCTCCTGGCCCCTTCATGTAGCAGAGCTGGAAGCGACGTGGGACCTCCGTGGATTACGCCGGACATGGATGGGTTTTTGGGGACTTAATAAAGTGGTGAACGAGGGTATTTGTTAGTGTTTATTATTTCTAATAAAGGATTTTTTCACTGTGTGTATTTATTAACTTTACATTACAGGTTAATCATTGGGGGTGTCTCATAGACGCCTGGAATGATTAATCTAGGACTTATTGGCAGCTATGGGCTGCCATTAACTCCTTATTACCCCGATTGCTAACGCACCAGGGCAAATCGAGAAGAGCCGGGTACAGTCCCAGAACAGTCGCATCAAATGGATGCGGCCATTCTGGGCGGCTGCTGGCTGATATTGTTAGACTGGGGGGCTCCCCATAACTTGGGGCTCCCCATCCTGAGAATACCAGCCTTCAGCCATTTGGCTTTACCCTGGCTGGTATCAAAATGGAGGGAACCGCACGTCGATTTTTTAAAATTATTTATTTATTTCTCTGCTCCATACTGACACGCCCACCGGCGGCTGTGATTGGTTGCAGTGAGACAGCTGTCACTCAGCGTGTGGGTGTGTCTCACCGCAACCAATCATATCTGCCGGTGGGCGGGGAAAGCAGGGAATACGAGATTGTTTAATGAGCGGACGGCTTTTTCAAAATAGTAAAAGCCTCCGGAGTTTTTATAACAGCTGTGCAGCGCCGCGCCGGAGATCGGGGAACGGTGAGTATGAGAGAGGGCTGCTCAATTCAGTCACTCTGGGGATTAGCGGTCACCGGTGAATCCTTCACAGGTGACCGCTAATCAGGACGCGACACAGACAGAGCCGCGGCATGACAATGAAGTCGGGTGAAGTTCACCCGAGTTCATTCTCTGCGCGCAACTCTGTCTGCTGTCAACGGGTAATCAAAAACGACTTTTAACATTAAACACGGAACATTTCACACGGAATAAACATTCACACGTCAGTTAAACATCACACGCACACACGGGCATTACACACGCACACATGGCTAGCATATGCCGGTCACACATAGCCCACACGGACCAAAAAACACGACAAAAAAACAAAAAAAGGACCTGAAAAATGGCCCATATTACACGCACGTGGTTTTAACGGATGTGTGTTGGAGGCCTGAAGGCCTTTTATAGTAACGAAAAAAACGGGCATTACACACGCACACACGGCTAGCATTGACGTCACAAAGTTGGAATAACAAAATCGTATGAGGGATGTCACACGTTTCAAATGACTAGGTTCGTGCAATAAAACGTACAATGTTAGAGAAATAAACGACGTGTATAAGATCAACGTATTTGGTTCAATCTTGATCGCACGTAGGTGTCACACGCAAATACGTCACGAACGATGCCGGATGTGCGTCACTTACAACTTGACCCCGACGACAGATTGAAAGATCTATTGAAGCGTGTAAAGCAGGCTTTAGCCAGTACCCGAAATGTGGTGGAAAACTACTTTTGAGGCACAGTACAAAATGAAGAAGAGAAAGAGTGCCATATTGGAGTGCAGATTTAGTTAAAATGGTTTGTGGGTGCCATGTCACATTGGTAGAGCCCCTCAAGTGCCAAAACAGCAGAAATCTCCCACAGTGACCCCATTTTACAAACTGCACCCCTCAATAAATTCATTCAGAGGTACAGTGAGCAAACAAATTTTATACAATTGGGCGGTAAACAAAAATAATTACATTTTTACAACTACAATGTTGTGCTAACCCCAAATTTCCAATTTGCACAAGGGGAATAGGTAAAAAATGTCCTATAATGTGTTACACAATTTCTCCTGAACATGACAATACCCCACATGTCATTTTACAGTAGTGTTTGGCTACACGACAGGGCTCAGAGAGGAAGGAGCACCATTTGATTTTTGGAGCACAGATTTTCCTAGAATAGTTTGTGGACACCATTTGCAGAGCCACCATGTGCCAGAAAAGAAGAAATCCCCCTCAAGTGACCACATTTTGGAAATTTCACCCCTCTGGGAATTCAACTACAGGAGTAGTAATGATTTAGTCTCTAGGGTATGTGCCCGCGATCAACACACGCCATGTTCTGGATGCAGAGTGTCTTCTCCCGCAGAGACACAAGTGCACTACTCAGGAGGCGGCAGCTGCCCATGCCCACGATCAGGGTTTGGGACACTGTGGACTTTCACTCTGTTTTCCCAGCTGAGAACACTCGCATCTCTGCAGCATAAATACTGCATCTAGGGAAGCAGCTCCACAGGTCAGTTTACGATGTATAGAAAAGAAGTACATTGGACATGGGATTTACAGTCAAATGAAAAAGTTTGGGCAACCCTATTAAAGTTAACCTTTTTTCTTTATAACAATTTGGGTTTTTGCAACAGCTATTTCAGTTTCATATATCTAATAACTGATGGACTCAGTAATATTTCTGGATTGAAATGCGTAAAATATATCTTTGTACCGTGTTAGCCAGTAGAGATAAAAAAAATTGTTTAAAAGAACAGAGAGTCCTCAGTGGTTGATACCTTTTAATGGCTAACTGAAAAGATGGTAATAATTGCAAGCTTTCGAGACTACTCAGGTCTCTTCATCAGGCATGGTATAACACAAAATCTGAAGAGTCACGTATTTATACACAACAGGACTTAGAATAGTGCAGTAAAAAAAAAAAAAAAAAAAATGAAGTTTATTGTACTAACAAAAAATGTGCAATCCGCATTTAAACAAAATTTGACCGGTGCAAAAGTATGGGCACCCTTATCAATTTCTTGATTTGAACACTCCTAACTACTTTTTACTGACTTACTAAAGCACTAAATTGGTTTTGTAAGCTTATGAGGTTTGAATTTCATAGGCAGGTGTATCCAATCATGAGAAAAGGTATTTAAGGTGGCCACTTGCAAGTTGTTCTCCTATTTGAATCTCCTATGAAGTGTGGCATCATGGGCTCCTCAAAACAACTCTCAAATGATCTGAAAACAAAGATTATTCAACATAGTTGTTCAGGGGAAGGATACAAAAAGTTATCTCAGAGATTTAAACTGTCAGTTTCCACTGTGAGGAACATAGTAAGGAAATGGAAGAACACAGGTACAGTTCTTGTTACGCCCAGAAGTGGCAGGCCAAGAAAAATATCAGAAAGGCAGAGAAGAAGAATAGTGAGAACAGTCAAGGACAATCCACAGACCACCTCCAAAGACCTGCAGCTTCATCTTTCTGCAGATGGTGTCAATGTGCATCGGTCAACAATACAGCGCACGTTGTACAAGGAGAAGCTGTATGGGAGAGTGATGCGAAAGAAGCCGTTTCTGCAAGCACGCCACAAACAGAGTCGCCTGAGGTATGCAAAAGCACATTTGGACAATCCAGTTACATTTTGGAAGAAGGTCTTGTGGACTGATGAAACAAAGATTGAGTTGTTTGGTCATACAAAAAGGCGTTATGCATGGAGGCAAAAAAACACGGCATTCCAAGAAAAGCACTTGCTACCCACAGTAAAATTTGATGAAGGTTCCATCATGCTTTAGGGCTGTGTGGCAAATGCCGGCACCGGGAATCTTGTTAAAGTTGAGGGTCGCATGGATTCAACTCAGTATCAGCAGATTCTTGACAATAATGTGCAAGAATCAGTGACGAAGTTGAAGCTACGTAGGGATATTTCAGCAAGACAATGATCCAAAACACCGCTCCAAATCTACTCAGGCATTCATGCAGGGGAACAATTACAATGTTCTGGAATGGCCATCCCAGTCCCCAGACCTGAATATCATTGAACATCTGTGGGATGATTTGAAGCATGCTATTCATGCTCGGCGACCATCAAACTTAACTGAACTGGAATTGTTTTGTAAACAGGAATGGTCAAATAGACCTTCATCCAGGATCCAGGAACTCATTAAAAGCTACAGGAAGCGACTAGAGGCTGTTATTTTTGCAAAAGGAGGATCTACAAAATATTAATGTCACTTTTATGTTGAGGTGCCTATACTTTTGTACCGGTCAAATTTTGTTTAAATGCGGATTGCCCATTTTCTGTTAGTACAATAAACCTCATTTCAATCCAAAAATATTACTGAGTCCATCAGTTATTAGATATATGAAACTGAAATAGCTGTTGCAAAAACCCAAATTGTTATGAAGAAAAAAGGTTAATATTAATAGGGGTGCCCAAACTTTTTCATATGACTGTATATCAATCCATCCACTGTGCTTGTACCGCACAATGCAGCGGTTTGGACACAGTGAAAATACGGAGCATCCAATATGCTGCTATTCCTTCTTGAGGGCAAGCACCCTTAAAGGTAATCCCGATGCAAGCGCTCAGAGTAGAGCACAGGATAAATATGACCCGCGCCGTACTGCGTTCTTTTAGAGACAGAATGAACAAATCAACAGCAGTTGAACTACTGGCTTTCTTTATTTAATTTTTTACACCGTTCACCTTGCAGTATAGGTGATTAGGTGGCTTTATTCCTCTGGTCAGTACGATTACTGAGATTCCAGATTTATATAGTTTTTTTTATGTTTGGCAACGATCACATTAAAAAACGCTCTTTACAAAACAAAGTTTTTTTGCATCACCAGATTTTGAAGGCTATAGTTTTTTTTATTCAGTCATGTGAGGACTTTTTTTGCAGGATGAGTTGGAGTTTTTATTGATACCATTTTTGGCCACATAATTTTTGATTGCTTTCTAATTTCACTTTTTGTGAGGCAGAATCAAGAAGAAACAGCAACTCAGGAATATGTTGTTTTTTTTCCGTTGTTTACCGTGCTGTAAAAGTGATAAGATAGCTTTATTCTGAAGGCCAGTATGATTACTGCGATACCATATTTATACAGGTTTTTTTGTTTTGCTGCTTTTACACCATAAAAACTATTTTCCACGGAAAAAAACAGTTTTTGCATTGCTGTATTTTGACAGCTATAACATTTTTATTTTTTGGCTAATAAAGCTGTATGGTGGCTTGTTGTTTGCAGGACAAGATGATGTTTTCATCTGTACCAGTTTCATTTATATATGACTTTTTGATCACGTTTTATTCCCTTTTTTTGACAGCTGTATGTTAAAAAGACATTGTTTTTCATTTTTTTTTATCAAGTACACTGAAGGGGTTAGCTCGGATTGTTATGAACGCGACAATGCCAAATATGTGTACTTATTTATTTATTTTTTACACAAATAAAAGTGGACTATTTTTATTATTTTTCTTCATTATTTTCTGATTTTTTTTTAAGATATATACTTTAAAAAAAAACTTTTTTTTTCCTTTTTTACTTAGACCCTTTATGGGACAGAACACCACAATGCTATGTTCGCAGATGCAATGTTCTGCAGTGCTCGATCACTGCAGGACATTGCAGCTGTCAGCGCTGCACTGAGAAAGACTGTGTGATCACACTGCAGGCATTATCACACAGGTTCTCCATAAGCTCTCTGTAGTCAGGTGACCCGGAAGTCATGATGATGACCTCGAGTCACTAAGACATTGATAGGGCCCTCGCAATTACATCGTGGGGGTCCCGATCAGAGGGGAGCGCATCAGGAACCATCCCTGGTTACGAGGGCAGGGGCTCGGCTGTTGGGTAAACTGAGTCACCGGCTGCAAATCGCGGGCGCACAGCCCCTTGTGCCCTCACAATTGCTATGACGTATCGGTACATCCCTAGTCATTAAGGGGTTAATATGGAGCTGCTTTCCCTTTGCAGATATTACAGCTTCCACTCTTGTGGAAAGCTTTTTAAAGAATTTTGGGGTCTTTCTAAGCAGATTTTTGTCCATTCATCCATAAGAGCAATTAATCAGGTCAGCCACTTATGATGCACAAAAGGTCCTGGCTTGCATTCCCTAAGTTCATCCTAAAGGTGTTTGATGGAGTTAGGGTGCGCTCACATTAGTGTTTAAAACAGACGAGTGCAATGCTAGAAAATCTCGCATTGCACTCCCACCAATGTTATTCAATGAGGCAGAGCAGATCTGCAATTTTCTTTTATGCCGATTTGGCATGATTAAACAATCGCAGCATGCTGCAAATGGCTCTGAAAATCGGATCATGCGTACCCATAAATGTCTCTGGGTGCGTGTGAATTATCGGACTGCACTGATGTCATCACAGTCAAATACAAACAGGGACAGGCAATGGAGAAGATGGAGAGATTAATCTCTCCATGTTCTCTTCACCTGTGCTCTAATTCTGACATGTGAGAAAATCGCATCACAGTAGAATGACACTCTGCTTATACTCACAGCAGAGTTTGGGCCGAGTGTCATTAGCATATTGTATCCATTTTGCTCGCATCGGATGCCATATGCTTGACTGACCCCGGCCTCAAAGGGAAATTTCCAGCAATGCTCTGCTATTTGATTGATAGGTACAACTGGGGCTGGAATATGTGTGTAGTGTCTTGCTATCTATTCCCGCCCCTGTCTGTCTGTCTGGCCTTCTTTCCCGTGTTGGTGTCATAGACGTTAATTCCGGCATGAGAGCAGTAGCATTTATAAGTATTACAGAAAACGCTTCACTAAGATGGCTTTGGAGTCGGCGCTTGCGCATAGCGCTATCTCCGGTTCCATCTTTGTGAACACTGTGTCTTCCTGTATAGGACTGTCATATGAACTATGTGAGGGTGCTGCATGCGCCCTCGGATCTTCTGTTCTCGTGACCACACCCAGAAGAAGACGATCTGCACAATATTTACAAATGAAAATGCGCAAACGACTGAATTAACGTCCATGATAACGACAAGGAAAGAAAGGACAGGCAGGCAGATAGGGGCGAGAATAGATATAAAGTCCCGACCTACATGTTCCCTCCCCTGGACCCTAGCACCAGTATAGCACTGGCTTTACTTTATATATGAAAATCCTGCTGGTTGGTTCCTTTTAAGGTCAAGACTGAGGGCCAGTGAAGTTTCTTCCACACCAAATTCAACCAACCATGTCTTTTTTTGGACTTTCATGAACTGGCTTGTTACAACAGCTACATACTCTGATAATCTACGATGAATTCAGTAATCTCTTAGAACAATCTATTTTTGAATAAATGTATGCAGAAATAGACTGTCCATTTAGTTATGAGATTGTATACTCCTGTGGCAATGGATTAAAAAGAAAAACCTGAATTGAAGGATTAATGAGTTCCCATACTTGCCCACAAAGTGTGAGGCATCATTCACATGCCCGTGTTGTATGTATGTGTAGTATCCGTGTTTTTTTTAAGGACAGAATATGTACACATTATAATCTATGGTGCTATTGACATGTCAGTTTGTCCATGGAAAACTCATGGAGACATGTCAGTTTATTCAGAGTCACAAATGAAAAATGCTAATACAAATCTATGTGAAGGGTTTCCCGGCCTATGACGTATGGATAAGTCATGGCAATTGCGCGGGGCACAGGAAATGTGCCCATACAATTGCCACCGTTACTTCAGCTTACATGACAGCTAAGGCTGTTTTCACACTTGCGTTGAATGGCATCCGTTGCAATCCGCCGCCTTGAGGAATTACGGTAACCGTTGCAGGAATCCGTTTATTCCTCATAGGCTTCTATTAAGGGCGGATTGCAACGGATGGTCTTCCATTGCATCCGCCCCACGGCGGTTGAGTTGTTTTGACGGTGACCGTCAGTGCCCGTCGGGCGGAAGGAATGCTGAATGTAACGTTTTTTGTTGCTGTAAAAAAACGCACTCCGCAGGATTCCATCAGGATCCGTTAAGAGGCATAATGAATGTCTATGGTGCTGGATTCCGTCGCCATGCATTTAGCAACGGATTCCAGTGCAGGATTCTGTCACGTTCTGTGAAGGTAGCCTGAGCTATAAATTGTTTGTTCAAACGTAATAAGAATATCTGTGTATGTAAATAATCAAAATGTAGATGTCATTGCATAATTATCTGTGTGTCTATATGATAATTGCACAGACGCCATAATATGATTCTAGGTTGTATATTCAGGAAAGGGTTAACTGAGAAGATGATGAAGCCAAGGTACAAATGAACAAGGGAGATATTCATCAAGTTAATTCGGAGACTTATCAGTGGTTTCACACACAGAAAGAAGGAATAATGAGCAGAGAGGTATTTTATAACATACTGGGAAAAACTGGGCAGTTGAATACTTCCTACTCCCTGTTCTAGTTTCAAGGTAAATGTTGCATTCTGTATAATTGAGTCTCTTTCAATACACGAGTCAAGTCTATGACATTGGCTCATACAGTGAACACGTTTTGTGTGATCATTGTCTGATTCAGTATTATCTGGGGGGGGTTCCCGTGACCGAAGATAGCGAGTTAGGATGTTTAAAAATTGGTACAGCTGACCAAGTCCGGAGGCTGGGACTTGTTTGTATGTGCATATGCATTCTTGTACGACCTCCTCCGTGACACGGAAGATTTTCACATGACCGAAGATAGTGAGTTAGGACAATAAAAAATATTGGTGCGGCTGACCAAGTCCAGAGGGAATACATTTTGTAACCCTCCTCAGTGACACGGGACCCTTATTACTATATAGCTGAGGAGTAGCCAGCTAGTATAGAGGTGTGACCTTAAGTTCCGGCCAGACTATAACGCACACCGCATAGTCATAAATTAGTGTAATCCGGACACCACCAAGATAGCAAAAATGTTCAGAAAGAAAGCTGAAAGGCCTGAAGGTAACAAGAGATTGTTGCTTGATGCGAAGTTGTTTGGTAGAGTATCGTAGGCATTGCTATCAGAAGGATATATTGAGGTCAAAGATGAAGATGAGCAAGGGGATGTTGTGTTTTACTATAGGTCACCCAAGTCTGAGGACGGATATGAGGGTCCTCCGGCAGGTTGTTTTGTTGCTGCCCCACAACCTGATCCCCATTCTATTTCCCTCATAGATGCTGCAGTCCCACCCACTGGCCAGAATCCCTTAACTCTTTCTGTACAGCCCACACTGGCCTTAGTTCCCTCTGTCCCAGCACCCACCTCACAGTTAGTAAAGCCAACGCCCACTATTCCCACACTGACCCCGCCCACTCCTGCCTCTATTCATCCAGAAATACCAATTGAGAAACCACCCCCATACGACCCAGCTAGCTGCACATGTTACCAGTGTGGCTATCAGAACACAGACTGGAGAGATGGCTGTAATAATTGTGCAGCTCATCGCCTGTCCCAATCCTCCCTGTTTTAACTCCGGGAGGAGGTTACTATGTGCCTCCTCTACATCAGAAAACAACCGAACAGACTCAGGAGCTGTTATCCACACCCATACCCCTGGTCCCTCCCATACCTACAATGCCGTCTCCCCCCCCACCGGCCAGTCTGATGCCACACTCCTCAGGCACCAATCCCCTCCCCTTGCATCCCCCTCCTTCCTATAGGATACACAGTGAGCCTTACTCCGAACGATCCCGGCCCCGTCCAGAGTTGTTTAACCCACGATATGTTCAGTTGCTTGCTACGCCCGGAGGGGCTCGGATTTTGTTTAGGATAGGGATGGGAGATTTGCTTACACAGGAGACAGGGGTGTATGTTAATCCGGCTAATTCAAATTTGCATCATGCTGGGGGTGTGGCCCGGCAAATAGTTTTGCAGGGTGGTCAAATAATCGAACAAGAATCAGATGAATATGTCAGACAGCATGGTTGTGTTGAATGGTGTAACTTGAGGAGGTACCCTTCCGGCAGCCTATATTGTTCATGCTGTAGGCCCCCAGTTTGATCCCATGCATCCCCGGGATTCTGAAAATGTTCTCAGGAACTGTATAAACCATTCAATTGTTTATGTCTCTAATCTGGATGTTACTTTGCTGACCCGTAGAAGTGTTTCACTGCCCTTGATATCTGCTGGTTTATTTGGTTTTCCTGTGGAGAAGGCTCCATTGTTGAAAGCATATTGTCTACAATCAGAGGTTCTAATTTTCATTTGGAGGAGGTCAGGTTAGTGTTGGATGGAGAACTTGCTGTCTATCAAGCAGTAGCAACAGCTCAACGAGAGGACTCGGTTCCCTTGCCAACAGTACCTCATGTGTCAGTCAAGACTGACACAGAAAGCCATTCGGAGTATTCAGTAGACTCCGAACCCGACGAGGAACAGTCCACACCCAAATATGTCCCCTTCAACTCCACCCAGCCAGCAGCATTAATCCACCGCCTGCCAGATCCCGAAATTAACCCTATGCGATTTTATAGGGAAATGCTACAGGTCCATCAGTGGTATTTAGCTGCTCAGAAGAACTTTGTCAATCTCACCAAGGTAAAAGCGGGAGACAGTTTTTGGCCCTTAAAGCCACAGTGTATCTAACAGCAACCAAACCCTATTGTGAATCTTTACCGGTCTAACATCAGATCCAATCAGCATTTTGGCAATAATCAACGTGGCCAACAAAGCTAGTATTTGAGAAGTTGGCGTTGTGGCCAGCCCAGTCACTATCGGAGAGAGTGTTGAACTCCACAATCCCAATTTATGGTTATGTACCCTCAAAACCATGACCAAAACCTGCAGCACATAAATCCACAATGAAGGTGTGGCCAACCAGATTCTACTGTGATGGTCAGTTCAAACCAGGGGTTTTATACATGTGTAACTTTAGATGTCGCAGGGGCCCCTATTAAATTTATGGTGGACACTAGGGCAGCCAATTCTATTCTTAAAATATTTGATATACCACCTGATCACACCCTACCTTTTCCTAATGACGTCCTTACCCTGGTGGGCGTAGATGGATTACCCACTACGCATACTCTGACCATTCCTCTACCGGTAGTATCTTTCCCAATAATTTACAACCAGTTTGTGCTGTCAAAAAAATAATCTGTCTAGTTAATTTACTAAAATCTGATTTGTTAAATAAATTAAAGGCCGCCATAAATTATGATGGTGAAGGAGGTATTACTCTCACCCTAATTAAACTAAATTCCCCAGAAGGGTGTGAAGAGACTTGCCCCCTACAGGCACTCCCTATTGTAATTCTCTCTATTCCATGTGCAAAAAATTATGGTCAAAAGGGCCTAATGATGTGGGTAAATTCCCTGTAGATTTATTAATGATCCACCTGAAGCCAGGTGTGTCTTTTCCCAGAGTATCACAGTATCCCTTTAAATCAGCCCCAGCAGATCTCCCAAGATACCGCCCACAGTCCGGGCTGCACCCACGAGTCTGCCCCAACCTCCTCTAATGAAACAAAGGAGAGCCCCGGAATGCTTGCCCCCCTTCCTTTCTGCCCCCCTCCAGTTTTCCTGTTAGCTCCAGTGATCCCTATCCCAAGCCACCCGTTCTAATGATGCTTTCCATTCCACCCCATCAATCTTAGAGTTTCTGTAATATATGTTTCTGTAGTGAAAGTTATTTTCTGTGACTATAATAAAAGTTCTGTCCATGGGCTTTCCAGTATCTGTAATGTTGTTTTTTTTCCCACCAGCCATTCTGACACCGCGCACTGAGGTGGGGGCCTATATAAGCCCGCAGGGATGAATGGGAGGGTGTAATCATTGTAAGCTACAGCAGACTGTAGTTTATTAGAAGTTGTAGAGAAAAAAAAAAAAAACTGACAAAGTAGAGAAAAAGGAAAAAAAAAATGGTTTCAGTATAGATTTAAAGGGCTGCATGTGTTTCACTTTTTACTGATAAGTGATTTTCTCGGCTGGTAGGGTGGGTTTTGTTTAACCCTTACAGTTCAAAATTTCACAGCAGATTATTAATAGTATCCTGCTAATACCTAAATAATTAAATTAATTTTTCAGAAACAAAAAAAATTGAAATATGCAAATTAGTTTTTTTTTGTTTTTATGGTCATGTTTTTGTTTTGTGTTTCTGCATACAAACTGCCAGTATTAATTACTTTCTTTTATAGATACAGAATATATACGAACCGTGTTGTCTATTGTAATGTTTCAAAATTCCCCAGAAGTGTATAAGTTATATTCATCATTTGTTTAATCATATTGTCTGCTGTTATAAAACTATACATTTTGTCAAATTGGTACATAAAACCAAAAAATAATGGGGGGGAAGAATATATTTATTATATTTTCCAGCAGAAGAAGGCGCAGCAGACATATTGGATAGGCTTTAAAGCTGGCCTTTCTTTTGCAACAATTATATCATGTTTACTGGACTACTATAAAATATGTTTGTTATAAGAATGATCTAAGTCATATTTCTTTTAGTTTTTGTTTTTATAGATGGAATCAGATGCTGGTCGATTCTGCACTGGATATGCTACAGTTTACACAGCATGATGTAGTCTAAATTTGAACCACTCCCTCCCCTCCTATCGGTACAGGAGGAAGTGATGTATTAATGCCCTCTCTGGTGGGTGGAGCAGAAGTAGGTAAAATAGTTGAATGTGTATGTAGAATGTAGATCTTTCCCGTTGTCAAATGAGCTAGGTACGCTGAAGATAAAGTCTAGATTTGAGCTGATGGAATCGGATGGAGATCCCCGCACAGGTACAGCTGACCAAGAAGCAGTGAACGGGCCTAGAGTTGAGGAGTCCTTTACCAATGCATATGGACCATACCTCGGTGGCACCTGTCACGTCAGTGACTACTGTCACTCCTTGTGTTCTTAAATCCCTACAGCAGGGGTGGGGAACCTTTTTACTACCGGGGGCCATTTGGCAATTTCTACGAACCTTCGGGGGCCGCACCAAATTATCAATGTGAAAATAACAGTGCTATATATGGCCAAACAATTAATTAACTCACCCTTACTGTGGTGGTCGAAGCTGTTTCTCTTTGGTTCGACTGTGATGTTCGGCAATACTAATCATGTTGCTTCTGACAACTGCTTTTCCAGATTTGTCTCGGTGTGGAGCGCAGTCAACTCTTTGTATATACATCACAGGAGACGCTGGAGGAACATACATAACTGGAGGGGCTGAGGGCATATACATCACATAGGAGACGCTGGGACTGACGTATACACATCAGATAGGAGACGCTGGGACTGCTGTATATACATCACAGGAGATACTGAAGGCACATATATCACATGAGGAGCTGGGGACATATATATACCCCCTGTGATGTAAATGCCCCCAGCCCCTCCTGTGCTGTGTATGTCCCCAGTGTCTCCTGTGATGTGTATGCCCCCAGCATGTCCTGGACATACACATCACAGGAGACGCTGGAGGCAAACACAACACAAGAGGGGCTGAGGGGCTGGGGGGCATACACAACACAAGAGGAGTTGGAGACATAAACACAAGAGGGGCTGCTGGGGCGTACACAATGCAAGAGGGGCTGCTGGGGCGTAAACAACGCAAGAGGGGCTGCTGGGGCGCACACAACGCAAGAGGGGCTGCTGGGGCGCACACAACGCAAGAGGGACTGCTGGGTTGCACACAATGCAAGAGTGGTTGCTGGGGCGTACACAACGCAAGAGGGGCTGGGGGCACAGACATCACAAGATGGGCTGGGGGCACAGACATCACAAGAGGGGCTGGGGGCACAGACATGACAAGAGGGGCTTGGGGCACAGACATCACTGAGGGGAGGGAGACATCACTGAGGGGGGGGAGACATCACTGGGGGGGTGGAGAAATCACTGGGGGGGCGGGAGACATCACTGGGGGGGGCAGGAGACATCACTGGGGGGGCGGGAGACATCACTGGGGGGACGGGAGACATCAATGGGGAGGGTGGGAGACATCACTGGGGAGGGTGGGAGACATCACTGGGGGGGTGGGAGACATCACTGGGGGGGTGGGAGACATCACTGGGGAGGGCAGGAGACATCACTGGGGAGGGCAGAGACATCACTGGAGGGAATGGGAGCACGGACAGCACTTTCAGAGCACAGACATGACTGGGGGAACAAAACACTGGGGGTTATACACAGCATTGGGAGGGCACACGGCACGGGGCAGGCTGCACAAAGCACTTGCAGAGCCCTGACATCACTGGGGGGATACAGCACTGAGCGTTGCACACAGCTCTGGGAGGGGGTGGTACACAGAATTGGAAGGCCCCAAAGGACTGGACGGTCACAGAGGGCAGCGAGCACACAGCGGCGGGACTGCGGGCAGCGGGCACACAGCGGCGGGAGTGCGGGCAGCGGGCACCCAGGCACCCAGCAGCGGGAGTGCGGGGGGCGGGAGTGTGGGCAGCGGGCACACAGCGGCGGGAGTGCGGGCAGCGGGCACACAGCGGCGGGAGTGCGGGCAGCGGGCACACAGCGGCGGGAGTGCGGGCAGCGGGAGTGCGGGCAGCGGGCACACAGCGGCGGGAGTGCAGGCAGCGGGCACACAGCCGTGGGATGGCGGGCAGCGAGCACACAGCGGCGGGAGTGCGGGCAGCAGGCACACAGCGGCAGGCGTGCAGGCAGCGGGCACACAGCGGCGGGAGTGTGGGCAGCAGGCACACGGGCAGCGGGCACACAGCTATAGTGCCGTACAGGAGGAGGCGGCACTATCTGTACCTACATCTTGTACAGGGGGAGGAGGCAGCACTCTCTGCAGTGTCTGCACCTAGATCCCGTGGAGGGGGAGGCGGCACTTTTCACAGAGGGGCGGGCACACACACACCGCTGAGCACGCTGACACTGGACAGCGGCGCATGTGATGAATTAAAAGGCCGGCAAACTACAAGACCACAGCGTCAGACCCAGAACTGCAGCCCCCGGGAATCTGCCAGGGGGCCGCATAAAAGGTTCCCTACCCAGCCCTACAGGAACAAGCGAATCAACAAGGAATGGAGTGCGAGACGCAGGGAGAAAGGCTGACTGAGGAAGGTCTGTGGATAAAGGGCGGTAAGCTTTCTCTGCCATGAGATCTCTTCTCAATGATGGCCCAGGTAACATGGACTAAAATCTGTGAAAGACGGATATCAGTGTGCGCTTAGGTGACACCAGGGTTCAGTACCCAGATGGGCAGACTCACCCAGTCTTGTAAAACACGTCTTTAAATGTGCAAAAAACTGTAAAGAATCCGCAGAAACAACATACACATGCTCTAACCATTTTTAGAGACTGCAAACTGATCATAGATGTATATCATGAGCACGTTGTATGCAAGCCTGTGCGTGTTGTTTAGATTTCTCTCCAAGTTTGGTCAGAGGCATTCCAGTGCAGAAAATGACGTCATTGCTGAAAATCCACATAATGCAAGTGGTATGTAAAAAAACAACTAACAAGTTGTGAACCAATGCGTGTTTTGTTTCTCTTTAGTAATAAACAGGTCTCTATGTAAAATGTTTTTTGGTTTAACACAAGGCACGTACAATTTTCATGATTGACTAAATAGTGAAACAAACAAGTGTATTTTCTAATTTCAGATCCTAAATCAGAGTTAGTAGCATATGGTTTTCAGTCAGGAGACTGATTAATCCTAAAGGGACAAGCGAGAAAGAGCCATGAGTCAAGATTAGATGAGTTGATCCAGCTTCTCCCAACCACAGAGATTTCGATAAAGCTCAACGGCAGGACAACATGGATTCATGCCTCGCATTGCTGAAGGGTCGATCCACAGGAGCTGCACTGAGCATCCTGCTCTTATTTATTTTTTTCAAAAAGACCTGTACAGTCTATGACCATCATTGCCAAAATAGTTAGAAGAGAGGACTTTTAGAGCCTTCAGACATGGGAAAGTCCAACTACAAAGGGTGAGGACTCGCCATGGGGTCCTTGGTCTCAAACCGGGGAAGAAAACTTTTCCCCTCTCCACCCATGCCTCAACGTTCAGTCAGGCAGGTTTTTCCCCAATAGATCTTTCTTCCTCTCTACCTAAGGGAACGCAGTACCCTTAGTATTTGGAAATGGCAGAATTGAGTCTTAAGGAGGGACTGTTGAAGGTACGAATTGAGTAATCTAAAATACTTAGTTTGGCCATTTTATAGACCAAAATATGTGGTTTAGTTAATGTAACCTAACAAATTTATAAATGTTTTTGTTTCCTACTAACTCACATATGAATATATTCAGTAATTTTCCTTAACACAAAATGCTAGCTATGGACTCTCTAATCTCAGGAAAAGTTTTGGAAGAGTCTATCCCATCAGGCTGATGTCTTCCCGGCCTAGTCTGCTGAGCACTGGCAGTGACACGCAAGTTAACATCACATCTCAGAAACCAACAGACCTGAAACAACCGAAATAGAAAGCGGCTGCTATTTTACCCATTATTCCAGAAAGTTTCTCTAAGTCAGCGCCACAAACTGTTCACATGAAGCCTCATAATGTTTTTTTTTTTTTTTTATCAAGAGCATATCCGGAAAGAAGAACCATAGACAATCTGTAGCAAATGTTTTTTTTGGTAATGTGCTAATTTTAAGAAAAGGTCTAAATTCAATTTTCCTTGGTCAGGATAATGTGCCCTAATGAAAGTAATAACGCCAATTCTAATAGCCTCTATAAATCATAAAGTTATTTTTAATAAATAAAATAAGTTTTTAAGGGGGAGCTAAAGCCTGTAGTGTTGTATTAACAACAATCTAATGGAAGGCCCATATATATATATATATATATATATATATATATATATATATATATATAATATTAGAGTCCCAAGGGGGGAAGGTCACAAATAAGTTCCAAATAAAATATATCTGAATGGGAAAAAAAATTAAAATTTAAGGTTGACAACATTCACAGATATCTTATTAAGGGGGGCCTGTGAAGGTAGCCGGGGCTATAAATTGTTTGTTCAAACGTAATAAGAATATCTGTGTATGTAAATAATCAAAATGTAGATGTCATTGCATAATTATCTGTGTGTCTATATGACAATTGCAAAGACGCCATAATATGATTCTAGGTTGTATATTCAGGAAAGGATTAACTGGCAAGATGATGAAGCCAAGGTACAAATGAACAAGGGAGATATTCATTAAGTTAATTGGGAGCCTTATCAGTGGTTTCACACATACAGAAAGAAGGAATAATAAGCAGAGAGGTATTTTATAACATACTGGGAAAAACTGGGGAGTTGAATACTCCCTACTCCCTGTTCTAGTTTCAAGGTCAATGTTGCATTCTGTATAATTGAGTCTATTTCAATATACGAGTCCAGTCTATGACATTGGCTCATACGGTGAACACGTTTTGTGTGATCATTGTCTGATTCAGTAATATCTGCGCAGATGTATTGCTAATTCGATACGTGCTTCTGGATACTCTGAATGAAGATAACATTAGCTATCTTCACCTACATTTCTCTCTCGACAGTTCTCTGAGCATGCTCAGCATGTCCAGCAGAACATTCTAAATCTTTTAAAAGCACTCCTAGTCTCTCTCTGTCTGTCGGTCGGTCTCGCTCTCTCTGTCAGCCGGTCTCTCTCTCTCTGTCTCTCTCGGTCTCTATATCTCTCTCTCTGTCAATGTCGGTGTCTCTCTCTGTCGGTCTCTCCCTCTCCCCCCCTCTCTCATACTCACCGATCACACAGGCGCGGCGCTGCAGAGCTGTCGCAATGCTCTGGCGGCTTCTCCTCTTTTGAAAATGCCGGCCGCTCATTATTCCCTGCTTCCCGCGCCCACCGGCGCCTATGATTGGTTGCAGTCAGACGCGCCCCCACTCTGAGTGACAGCTGTCTCACAGCCGCCGGTGGGCGGGTCTATATCATGCAGTACAATAATAAAAAAACATTTTTTTAAAAAAACCACGTGCGGTGCCCTCCAATTTTGATACCAGCCAAGATAAAGGCACACGACTGAAGGCTGGTATTCTCAGGATGGGGATTCCCACGTTATAGGATCCATTAGATGTGACAATGCCGCCACTTTACCCGACTCTTTCCAATTGCCCTGGTGCGGTGGCAGAATCTCCTCATAAAGCAAATTGATAAAGCAGCGAGTCTCAGAGAGGTAATTATTATGGGGGACTTTAACTATCCTGATATAAATTGGGGAACAGAAACTTGCAGTTCGAGCAAAGGAAATAGATTTTTGATAACAATGAAAGATAATTACCTTTCCCAAATAGTACAGGACCCCACAAGAGGGGGAGCACTACTAGACCTTGTACTAACCAATAGGCCAGACCACATATCAAATATACAAGTTGGGGGTTACTTGGGGAATAGTGATCACAAAATAATAAGTTTTCGTGTATTCTTTAGTAAGATGTATAGTAGAGGGGCTACAAGGACACTAAACTTCAGGAAAGCAAATTTTAAACGGTCGGGAGATGATCTTAGTGCAATAAACTGGGATGATGTACTAAGTAATAAAAGTACACAAAGCAAATGGGAGACTTTTATGAGCATCCTGAATAGGGCTTGTGCAGAAAATATACCCTATGGGAACAAACATGCTAGAAATAGGAGGAATCCCCTATGGCTAAATAGAGCTATAAGGGAAGCAATAAAAGAAAAACAGAAAGCCTTAAAAGAATTAGAGAGGGTGGGTAGTAATGAGGCATTATATAATTATAGAAAATCAAATAAAATATGTAAAAAGCAAATTAAGTTAGCTAAGTTTGAGACAGAGAGACTCATTACGAGAGAAAGTAAAAATAATCCTAAAATATTCTTTAACTACATAAACAGTAAAAAACTGAAAAGCAATAGTGTTGGCCCCCTTAAAAATAGTCTTGCTGAAATGGTGGAGGGGGATGAGGGTAAAGCCAACCTGCTGAATTACTTTTTTTCTACGGTTTTTATACAAGAAAATGCTATGGCAGATGACATGACCAGTGATACCATAAATTCACCCTTGAATATTACCTGCTTAACCCAGCAGGAAGTACGCCGCCGCCTC
This sequence comes from Anomaloglossus baeobatrachus, assembly GCF_048569485.1. Taxonomy (NCBI): domain Eukaryota; kingdom Metazoa; phylum Chordata; class Amphibia; order Anura; family Aromobatidae; genus Anomaloglossus; species Anomaloglossus baeobatrachus. The sequence goes on from NW_027443111.1 coordinate 37,218, forward strand.
AAAATCACTAAGGTTGACAAATCTCCGGGCCCGGATGACATACACCCCAGAGTACTACAGGAATTGAGTTCTGTGATAGATAGACCATTATTTTTAATCTTCACAGATTCCTTAATAACAGGATCGGTACCGCAGGACTGGCGCATAGCAAATGTGGTGCCAATATTCAAAAAGGGGACAAAAACTGAGCCGGGAAATTATAGGTTGGTAAGTTTAACCTCTACGGTTGGTAAAATCCTTGAGGGTTTCTTGAGAGATGCTATACTGGAGTATCTCAAGAAAAATAACCTTATGACAGAGTATCAACATGGGTTTATGAGGGATCGATCCTGTCAAACTAATTTGATCAGCTTCTATGAAGAGGTAAGTTCATGCGTGGACCAGGGAAATGCAGTGGATGTTGTGTATATGGACTTTTCAAAAGCTTTTGATACGGTGCCACACAAAGAAGGGAATTTTGTTTACTTACCGTAAATTCCTTTTCTTCTAGCTCCTATTGGGAGACCCAGACAATTGGGTGTATAGCTTCTGCCTCCGGAGGCCACACAAAGTATTACACTTTAAAAAGTGTAACCCCTCCCCTCTGCCTATACACCCTCCCATGGATCACGGGCTCCTCAGTTTTGGTGCAAAAGCAGGAAGGAGAAAACGTATAAATTGGTCTAGGGTAAATGCAATCCGAAGGATGTTCGGAGAACTGCAAACCATGAACCAAAAGAACAATTCAACATGAACAACATGTGTACACAAAAAAACAACCAGCCCGAAGGGTACAGGGGCGGGTGCTGGGTCTCCCAATAGGAGCTAGAAGAAAAGGAATTTACGGTAAGTAAACAAAATTCCCTTCTTCTTTGTCACTCCATTGGGAGACCCAGACAATTGGGACGTCCAAGAGCAGTCCCTGGGTGGGTAAAAGAATACCTCAATAAAAAGAGCCGAAAAACGGCCCCCTCTTACAGGTGGGCAACCGCCGCCTGAAGGACTCGTCTACCTAGACTGGCGTCTGCCGAAGCATAGGTATGCACTTGATAGTGTTTCGTGAAAGTGTGCAGACTAGACCACGTAGCTGCCTGACACACCTGCTGAGCCGTAGCCCGGTGCCGCAATGCCCAGGACGCACCCACGGCTCTGGTAGAATGGGCTTTCAGCCCTGAAGGAAGCGGAAGCCCAGAAGAACGGTAGGCTTCGAGAATCGGTTCCTTGATCCACCGGGCCAAGGTTGACTTGGAAGCCTGCGAGCCCTTACGCTGGCCAGCAACAAGGACAAAGAGCGCATCTGAACGACACAGGGGCGCCATGCGAGACACGTAGAGCCGGAGTTCTCTCACAAGATCCAAAGAGTGCAAATCCCTTTCACACTGGTGAATTGGATTAGGGCAAAATGAAGGCAAGGAGATATCCTGATTGAGATGAAAAGGGGATACCACCTTAGGGAGAAATTCCGGGACCGGACGCAGAACCACCTTATCCTGGTGAAACACCAGGAAGGGGGCTTTGCATGACAGCGCTGCTAGCTCAGACACTCTCCGAAGTGATGTGACTGCCACTAGAAAGGCCTCCTTCTGCGAAAGACATGATAAAGAGACATCCCGCAGCGGCTCGAAAGGTGGTTTCTGAAGAGCCGTTAGCACCCTGTTAAGATCCCAGGGTTCCAGCGGACGCTTGTAAGGTGGGACTATGTGGCAAACTCCCTGCAGGAACGTGCGGACCTGCGTAAGCCTGGCTAGACGCTTTTGAAAAAACACGGAGAGCGCCGATACTTGGCCCTTGAGAGAGCCCAGTGACAAACCCTTGTCCATTCTGGATTGAAGGAATGAAAGAAAAGTGGGTAAGGCAAACGGCCATGGAGTAAAACCGTTATTAGCGCACCAGGATAGGAAGATTTGCCAAGACCTATAATAGATCTTGGCGGACGTAGGCTTCCTGGCCTGTCTCATGGTGGCAATGACATCCTGAGATAACCCTGAAGACGCTAGGAGACAGGACTCAATGGCCACACAGTCAGGTTGAGGGCCACAGAATTCAGATGGAAAAACGGCCCTTGTGACAGCAAGTCTGGACGGTCTGGATGCGCCCACGGTTGACCCACCGTGAGATGCCACAGATCGGGATACCACTACCGCCTCGGCCAGTCTGGAGCGACGAGAATGGCGCGACGGCAGTCGGACCGCATCTTGCGTAGTACTCTGGGCAGCATTGCCAGAGGGGGAAACACATAAGGCAGTCGAAACTGCGACCAATCCTGAACTAACGCGTCCGCCGCCAGAGCTCTGTGATCCTGAGACCGTGCCATGAATGCCGGGACTTTGTTGTTGTGCCGTGACGCCATGAGATCGACGTCCGGCGTTCCCCAGCGGCGACAGATCTCTCGAAAAACGTCTGGGTGCAGAGACCATTCCCCCGCGTCCATGCCCTGACGACTGAGAAAATCTGCTTCCCAGTTGTCTACGCCCGGGATGTGAACTGCGGAGATGGTGGAGGCTGTGGCTTCCACCCACTGCAGAATCTGTCGGACTTCCTGGAAGGCTTAACGACTGCGAGTGCCGCCTTGGTGGTTGATGTATGCGACGGCAGTGGCGTTGTCCGACTGAATACGGATCTGCCTGCCCTCCAACCACCGATGAAAAGCCAATAGGGCTAGATACACTGCCCTTATCTCCAGAATATTGATCTGAAGGGATGACTCTATCGGAGTCCAGGTTCCCTGAGCCCTGTGGTGGAGAAAAACCGCTCCCCACCCTGACAGGCTCGCGTCCGTGGTGACCACAGCCCAGGTTGGGGGTAGGAAGGATTTTCCCTGCGACAGAGAATTGGGAAGGAGCCACCACTGAAGTGACGTCTTGGTTGCAAGGGAAAGAGAGACGTTCCTGTCGAGGGAAGCCGAACTCCTGTCCCATTTGCGGAGAATGTCCCATTGGAGTGGCCGAAGATGGAATTGCGCGAACGGGACTGCCTCTATAGCTGCCACCATCTTCCCCAGGAAGTGCATGAGGCGCCTTAAGGGGTGTGACTGACTCCGAAGAAGGGATTGCACCCCTGCCTGCAGAGAAAGCTGTTTGTCGCTCGGAAGCTTGACTAACGCTTGCTGGGTATGAAACTCCATCCCAAGGTACGTCAGTGATTGGGTCGGTGTCAACTTGGATTTCGGGAAGTTGATGATCCACCCGAACCGCTGGAGAGTCGCCAGAGCGACAGATAGACTTTGTTGACACGCCACCCGAGACGGGGCCCTGACTAGGAGATCGTCCAAGTATGGAATCACCGAGTGGCCCTGAGAATGCAGGACCGCCACAACGGAAGCCATGACTTTGGTGAAAACCCGTGGGGCTGTAGCCAAGCCGAAAGGCAATGCCACGAACTGGAGATGTTCGTCCCCGATGGCGAAACGTAAGAAACGTTGATGCTCGGGTGCGATCGGTACATGGAGATAAGCATCCTTGATGTCGATCGATGCTAGGAAGTCTCCTTGTGACATTGAGGCGATGACCGAGCGGAGAGATTCCATCCGGAACCGTCTGGTTCTCACATGTCTGTTGAGTAGCTTGAGGTCCAGAACGGGACGGAATGACCCATCCTTTTTTGGCACCACGAACAAGTTGGAGTAAAATCCGCGACCACGTTCCTGAAGGGGAACGGGGATCACAAATCCTTCCATCTTTAGAGCGGCTACTGCCTGAAAAAGTGCGTCGGCCTGAGCGGGGGGCGGAGAGGTTCTGAAGAAGCGATCCGCAGGACGAGAGCTGAACTCTATCCTGTAACCATGAGACAGAATGTCTCTCACCCATCGGTCTTGAACATGTGGCCACCAGGCGTCGCCAAAGCGGGAGAGCCTGCCACCGACCGAGGATGCGGTCAGGGGAGGCCGAGAGTCATGAGGAAGCCGCCTTGGAAGCAGTGCCTCCTGCGGCCTTTTGTGGGCGAGACTTGGATCGCCACGCATAGGAGTTCCTCTGGCCTTTCTCCGGCCTGTTGGACGAAGAGGATTGGGACTTGGCTGAGGGACGAAAGGACCGAAATCTCGATTGAACCTTTCTCTGTTGAGGTCTCTTAGGTTTGGCCTGGAGTAAGGAGGAATCCTTTCCTTTGGATTCCTTAATAATCTCATCCAATCGTTCGCCAAACAAACGGTCGCCAGAAAACGGCAAACCGGTTAAGAACCTCTTGGAAGCCGAGTCTGCCTTCCATTTGCATAGCCACATGGCCCTGCGGACTGCCACAGAGTTAGCGGATGCTACAGCTGTACGGCTAGCAGAGTCCAGGACGGCGTTCATGGCGTAGGATGAAAAGGCTGACGCCTGAGAGGTCAAAGACGCAACTTGCGGAGCCGAATTACGTGTGACAGCATTAATCTCAGTCAGACAAGCCGAGATACCTTGGAGTGCCCACACGGCTGCAAAGGCCGGGGCAAAAGACGCGCCCGTGGCCTCATAGATGGACTTCACCAAGAGCTCTATCTGTCTGTCAGTGGCATCCTTTAGCGATGAGCCATCTGCAACCGACACCACGGATCTAGCCGCCAATCTTGAGACTGGAGGATCCACCTTGGGACAGTGAGCCCAACCCTTAACTACTTCAGATGGGAAGGGGTAACGCGTGTCAGTGAGGCGCTTAGTAAAGCGCTTGTCCGGGGCCGCTCTGGGCTTCTGGACAGCGTCCCTGAAGTTAGAGTGATCAAAAAACGTATTGCGTGTACGTTTGGGGAACCGAAACTGGTGTTTCTCCTGCTGAGACGCCGACTCCTCTACAGGAGGAGGCGGGGGAGAGAGATCTAACACCTGGTTGATGGACGAGATAAGATCATTTACTAAGGCGTCCCCCTCAGGTGTATCAATGTTAAGGGCAACGTCAGGGTCAGAGCCCTGAGCTGCGACGTCCGCCTCGTCCTCCAGAGAGTCCTCAAGCTGGGATCCCGAGCAGCGAGAGGAAGTCGGGGAAGAGTCCCAGCGAGCCCGCTTAGCCGGTCTAGGACTACGGTCCGGGCAGGAGTCCTCCGCCTGAGACCGAGGGGCCAACCTGGGAGCGCGCTGCGGCGCGAACCGAGAGGGGCCTGGAGGCGACGAGCCAACAGGGGCCGGGGCCTGTGAAAGGTCCGGTCTGGACTGCAAAGCCTCTAGCAGCTTAGAAGACCATTTGTCCATAGACTGTGCAATAGATTGAGAAAGTGACTCAGAGAGTTTCTCAGCAAAAGAGGCGAACTCTGTCCCTGCAGCCTGGTCAGGGGGAGCAGGGGGGTCTACATGAGCCGAGGGGCCCACCAGTGTCCGAGGCTCCGGCTGAGCAAGCGAAACAGGGGTCGAGCATTGCTCACAGTGAGGGTAGGTGGAACCCGCAGGTAACATAGCCCCACAAGAGGTACAGGCCGCAAAAAAACCCTGTGCCTTAGCAGCTTTGCTCCTTGTGGACGACATGCTGTTGTCTCCTAGGAGAGTGATCACTGAGGGTATATGGGAAGGGGGTATACAGCCCGACCGAACAGATAGATATAGATATATACGTATCTAATCCGGCACCCTAGGGGGACCAGCACCGGGTGACCGGTGTGGCTTACCGACCGCTAACGAGCGGTGTGTGTCCTCCAGATTCCCTGCCTTGGATCCCCCGGAGATGCAGAGCTGTTCACTGAGAATCCTCCACCGGCAGAATGCCAAAAAATGGCTGCCGGAGCTCTCAGGGCAGGAGTGGAGCCGTGGGCGGCGCCAGAAAAGTGCGGGAATCTGGGGTCCCCACAGTGATCAGTGAGGGGGGAGGAAACATGCAGGATGCTCCAGCCCTCACATCCGACGTCAGGTCGGTAATCCCGCCCTTACCCCTGACAGGCAGGCCCGGGGGCGGGATTTTTGCGACTAGGCCGCGATGAAGCCGGGGACTAAATTTGAGACCGCGCCCGACAAGCAGGCACGGTCGGCGCGGAAGTCCACCGGCCTCTGAATTCAGCAGCCACCGTGGCTTCCGGGAAGAAGGTGCGCTCCCTGCACAGTCCCCTATGGGGACACAGAGTACCTTAGAGTTGCAGGGCCCGGTCCCTGAGGTTGAAGAGGCTCCGGTCCGGCAGGGTCCCACAGGGGCTGCAGATGGAGCACGGTCCCAGTAAATGGATGACCGCTTAGGATCCCACTTCTCCCAGAGCCGCATAAGGGATGGTGAAGGAGACGGCATGTGGCTCCAGCCTCTGTACCCACAATGGGTACTTCAACCTTAACAACACCGCCGACGTAGTGGGGTGAGAAGGGAACATGCCGGGGGCCCCGTGGGGGCCCTCTTTTCTTCAACCGACATAACTAAAATGAGAATGCATGAGTGGATGTGTGCCTCCTTCCACACAAAGCATAAAACTGAGGAGCCCGTGATCCACGGGAGGGTGTATAGGCAGAGGGGAGGGGTTACACTTTTTAAAGTGTAATACTTTGTGTGGCCTCCGGAGGCAGAAGCTATACACCCAATTGTCTGGGTCTCCCAATGGAGCGACAAAGAAAGGTTGGTACATAAAATGAGAATAATGGGGATAGGGGAAAATATGTGTAACTGGGTTAAAAACTGGCTCAGTGATAGGAAACAAAGGGTGGTTATTAATGGTATGTACTCGGACTGGGTCTCAGTTCATAGTGGGGTACCACAGGGGTCAGTATTGGGCCCGCTTCTTTTCAACATATTTATTAATGACATTGTTGGAGGCATGCGGAGTAGAATTTTAATATTTGCAGATGATACTAAACTCTTCAGGGTAATCAATACAGAGGAGGATAATTTTATATTACAGGGAGAATTATGCAAATTGGAGGATTGGGCTGAGAAGTGGCAATTGAAGTTTAATGTAGATAAATGTAAGGTCATGCACTTGGGTAGAGGAAATAAAAATTATAATTATGTACTTAATTGTAGAACACTGGGTAAAACAGACACAGAAAAAGACTTGGGTGTATGGGTGGATGGTAAACTTAACTTTGGTGGTCAGTGTCAGGCAACTGCTGCCAGGGCTATTAAAATAATGGGATGTATTAAAAGAGGTATAAGTGTTCATGAAAAAAATATAGTTCTACCTCTGTACAAGTCACTAGTGTGACCGCACTTAGAATACTGTGTACAATTCTGGTCACCGATATATAAAAAGGACATAGCTGAACTGGAGAGGGTGCAGAGAAGAGCGAACAAGATTATTAGAGGGTGGGCTGCAATACCAAGAAAGGTTATTAAACTTGGGGTTATTTAGTTTGGAAAAACGAAGCCTTAGGGGGGATCTAATCACAAAGTATAAATATATGAGGGGACAGTACAGAGACCTTTCCAAAGATCTTTTTACACCTAGGCCTGCGACTGGAACACGGGGGCATCCGCTACGTCTTGAGGAAAGAAGGTTTAATCATAATCAAAGACGAGGATTCTTTACTGTACGGGCAGTGAGACTATGGAACTCTCTGCCGCATGATGTTGTAATGAGTGATTCACTACTAACATTTAAGCAGAGCCTGGATGCTTTTCTTGAAAAATGTGATATTACCAGTTATGTATATTAGATTTTATGACAGGGTGTTGATCCAGGGAACTAGTCTGATTGCCGTATGTGGAGTCAGGAAGGATTTTTTTTCCCCATTGGAACTTGTTTGCCACATTGGGGTTTTTTTGCCTTCCTCTGGATCAACATGTTAGGCTACGGGTTGAACTAGATGGACTTAGGCGGGCTTTGCACGTTGCGACATCACAAGCCGATGCTGCGATGTCGCACGCGATAGTCCCCGCCCCTGTCGCAGGTACGATATCGTGTGATAGTTGGCGTAGCGAAAATTATCGCTACGCCAGCTTCACACGCACTCACCTGCCCTGCGACCGTCGCTGTGGCCGGCGACCCGCCTCCTTCCTAAGGGGGCGGGTCGTGCGGCGTCATAGCGATGTCACACGGCAGGCAGCCAATAGCGGCGGAGGGGCGGAGATGAGCAGGATGTAAACATCCTGCCCACCTCCGTCCTTACGCATATCCTACGGAAGCCTCGGTGACGGCCGTAGGAGATGTTCCTCGCTCCTGCGACTACACACACAGCGATGTGTGCTGCCGCAGGAGCGAGGAACAACATCGAACTGTCGCGTCAGCGTAATTATGGATTACGCCGACGCTGCACCGATGATACGATTACGACGATTTTGCGCTCGTTAATCGTATCATCTAGGCTTTACACAGTACGATGTCGCATGCGATGCCGGATGTACGTCACTTTCAATTTGACCCCACCGACATCGTACCTGCGATGTCGTAGTGTGCAAAGCCCACCTTAGAGTCTCCCTTCAACCTTAAAAAAACTATGATACTATGATACTAGGGGGACTAGGTAAATAAAAAAAGTTAAAAAATAAGTTGTAAACAATAAAAAAAAAATAAAAAACAAAAGTTTAAATCACTCCCCATTTGCCCCACTGAAAATCAAAGGGTTAAAAAAATAAAAAATATAAACTTATTTGGAATCGCCGAGTTCAGAAATGCCCTATGTATTAAAATATAAAATCAATTAACCTGATAGGTAAACGGCATAGCAGCAAAAAAACCCTTCCAAACGCCAAAGTTAAGTTTTTTGGTCATCGCAAATTTTAAGCAAAATGCTATAACAGGGGGTCAAAACGTAGCATCTGCGGAAAAATGGGAACACTACGAGTCGCAGAAAATGGTGCAAACAGTGAACACATTTTTTGGGACAAACTTTTGAAATATTTTAATCACTTAGATAAGGGGTGAGGAACCACCGTCCCACGATGACTTTTTCTGCGGCCTCCGGGGACATTACAGGTAACCGCAGTTCTCTGTCAGCACTTGCGCTCTTGCCAGCCGCCGTTCCTTTAAATCCATGTCCGTGATGCGAGGAAGCGCACTCACTCTGCGTAGATGCTAGAATGTACGGGCTTCTTCCAGATCCTGATTGCAGCCCGTACTAGAATGTAGGGGCTCTTTTTGGGACCTGACTGCATCCTGTACATTCTAGGCTCAACCATGACCTATGCTAGCGTGCTCAGGGCTTACCGTGTGGGAGGGGTAAGCAGCGCGCTGTGCTCCTGTCACAGAAGAGGCGCAGCAGATGCCTCCCTGCTGTACATGCCTCCCGGACCTGTGCTGTGTGAGTCCTCCCTCCAGTACTGTGAGTACGCCACCTATCGCTGTCCCCCCCTGTCCAGAGCTGTGTACCCCCTAGTACTGTGTGTATCCCCTCAGTGCTGTGTAACCCGTGCAACCTCCTAGTGCTGTCAGTGCTGCCACATAGTGCTCTCCATGCTGCCTCCTTGTGCTGTCCATGCTGCCACCTAGTGCTCTCCGAGCTGCCACCTAATGCTCTCCGAGCTGCCACCTAGTGCGCTCCGTGCTGCCACTTAGTGCTCTCCGCGCTGCCTCCTAGTGCTCTTCATGCTGCCTCTTCGTGCTCTCTATGCTGCCTCTTCGTGCTCTCTATGCTGCCACCTAGTGCTCTTTGTGTTACCTCCTAGTGCTCTCCGTGCTGCCACCTAGTGTTGTCCAGGATGCCACCTACTGCCGTTCGTGCTGCCACCTAGTGCTGTCCATTGTGCCACCTAGTGCTGTCCGTTGTGCCACCTAGTGCTGTTCATGCTGCCATCTAGTGCTGTCTGTGCTGCCGACAGTGCTATCCGCGTCCAGCATCTCCTGTGATGTATACACCCCTCCTGTGATATATACACCCTCAGTCCCTCCTTTGATGTGTATGCCCCAGCCCCTCTTGTGATGTGTATGCCCCAGCCCCTCCTGTGATGTATATGTCCCCAGCCTCTCCAGACCGAGACAAACCTGAAAAAGCAGTTGTCAGAAGGAACATGATTAATATCACTAAATACCAGAGCCGCAACAAAGATCAGAGGTTAGAGGTGGTAACTAGGGATGGACGAACCCGAACTGTAAAGTTGGGGGTGCGTACCGAATACATGGTGTTCGTGCACACGACCCCGAACACGAGCTTTCTGGGACGTTCAGAGTGATGAAGCAGAGTTGACATTGTTCATTGCTCTCTCTGCTTCTCACTGTATAGACTGTCTGTACAGAGTGATGAAGCAGAGTTGACTTTGCGCTTTGCTTCTCACTGTGTTTAGATTGTGTCTGTGCACAGTGATGAAGCAGAGTTGACATTGCGCTTTGCTTCTCACTGTGTAAAGACTGTGTCTGTGCAAGTGATGAAGCAGAGTTGACTTTGCTGTCCCAGTGGATTACGTCAGACTAAGGATTTTTTTATAATAAAGACAGATTCTCTAAAGTTTTTTTTGTTTTATTTCTAGTAAAAAAAAATTCTCTTTGTTGTGTTTTTTTTTTACTGTTTCCTAGAAATTCATGGTGGCCATGTCTAATTTGGCGTGACACAATGAATTTCGGGCTTAGTACTATCTGAGAAAACAAAGCTGGTAATAACCCCTTTATTACCCAATAAACCACCGTCATCATGGCCGCTGGACGAGCCGTGTAAAGCGCTTGGAAACGGCACTAAGGAACAATGTGCCATTTCAAGGGGTGGCTTTGGGCTGCCGAGATTCCCAGCCCCCAGCTGCCTGGCTTTATCTGACTGACAATCAAAATACGGCAGGAGCCCACGCATTTTTTTTTAATTATTTTTTTTATAAAAAAAATAATGGGCTTCTCTGTATTTTGATTGCCAGCCAAGGTAAATCAGGCAGATGGGGGTGGTAGCCCCTAGCAGTCTGCTTTATCTGCTCTGAGAATGAAAAATACCGCGCAGCACTATGTCATTTTTTTAATGATTTATTTATTTTTACAGTACTGTGATGTCAGGCAATCAAAATACAGAGAAGCCCATTTTTTTTTTTAGTTATTTAAATAAATAATATTAAACAATATTAAATAGTATTGCTGCAGATGGTGTCAATGTGCATCGGTCAACAATACAGTGCACGTTGCACACGTTGCACAAGGAGAAGCTGTATGGGAGAGTCATGCGAAAGAAGCCAGTTCTGCAAGCCCGCCACAAACAGAGTCGCCTGAGGTATGCAAAAGCACATTTGGACAAACCAATTACATTTTGGAAGAAGGTCCTGTGGACTGATGAAACAATGATTGAGTTGTTTGGTCATACAAAAAGGCGTTATGCATGGAGGCAAAAAAACACGACATTCCAAGAAAAGCACTTGCTACCTACCCACAGTAAAATTTGATGAAGGTTCCATCATGCTTTGGGGCTGTGTGGCCAATGCCGGCACCGGGAATCTTGTTAAAGTTGAGGGTCGCATGGATTCAACTCAGTATCAGCAGATTCTTGACAATAATGTGCAAGAATCAGTGACGAAGTTGAAGTTACGCAGGGGATGGATATTTCAGCAAGACAATGATCCAAAACACCGCTCCAAATCTACTCAGGCATTCAAGCAGAGGAACTATTACAATGTTCTGGAATGGCCATCCCAGTCCTCAGACCTGAATATCATTGCAAATCTGTGGGATGATTTGAAGCGTGCTGTCCATGCTCGGCGACCATCAAACTTAACTGAACTGGAATTGTTTTGTAAACAGGAATGGTCAAATATACCTTCATCCAGGATCCAGGAACTCATTAAAAGCTACAGGAAGTGACTAGAAGCTGTGATTTTTGCAAAAGGAGGATCTACAAAATATTTATATCACTTTTATGTTGAGGTGCCTATACTTTTGCAGCGGTCAAATTATGTTTAAATGCGGATTGCACATTTTCTGTTAGAACAATAAACCTCATTTCAATCCAGAAATATTACTCAGTCCATCAGTTATTAGATATATGAAACTGAAATAGCTGTTGCAAAAACCCAAATTGTTATAAAGAAAAAAGGTTAACATTAATAGGGGTGCCCAAACTTTTTCATATGACAGTATTTAAGGCCCTTGCGCAACTTGAGTCATTAGATTTATAGATTGGACACAATGACTCCTATTGGGCTCAATGAGAGCTTTGGCTGCTTTCTTTAATTGGGTATTTTTATGTGGTGTGAGAATGGGACTGTTTGTGTTAAAATTATTTTTAATTGTTTTTTTTATCGATAATTTAGAGATGTGTATATGCTAAAACCATACCTGCGGTGGTCTGCAAAGTTTTAGGTACTTCACTCGACCCGCTCAGTGACTTAGATGTTGACTTTGATTGGGTCTTCTCCCTGAATGAAGTGCCTATGAGAAAATAAGAAAAAAGCAAAGTGAAGAAAACCACTGTGCAACAATTTCATTATAGTTAGGATACAACTAATATTTAATACATTTACTTAATAATTTTGTTTTTTGAATTTCTTGATTTTGCTTGCCTTCTGGCATGTCATTTTTAATTTTACATATCATATTTCTGTTTAAACAACAATATGAGCACTATGCACTTTTTGTTTGTCTATTGACTAGTGATGGATGGACTCGGACTGTAAAAGACAGCTTTCAATCTAGATGCACATGCTGTCTGCATCTAGATTGGTGTAAAAATAAATAAATTAAAAAAATGGCGTAGGGTCGCCCCAACAAGGACAAGGCATACAGCTGCAGGCAGCCCCCAACTTTGCACGTTATCATGGCTGTGTATCAAAATAAAAGGAACCGCATGCGGCTTTTAAAAATAAAAAATATTTCAATAAATATTTTTTTAAAAAATGTTCTGCGGTCCTTCCTTCTCCCCTCTTTTGATACCCAGTCATGATAAGCGGACAGCTGGGAGCTGGTATTCTCAGGATGGATCGGCCCATGGTTATTGTGGCCCCCCCCAGCCTAAAAATAGCAGCCCACAGACACCCAGGATTATCACATTCATTATATGTGACAATGTCGGCACTTTACCCGACTCTTTCCAATTGCCCTGGTGCAGTGGCAAATGGGGTAATAAGGCCTGTGCATTACAGTACTTTGATCTGCCCTCAGCAGGGCAGATCAAAGTTTGTCTGCTCAGGACCGCAATGTCAGCTTGTGTGGATGATGTAGACGCATCATCCCCACTCGATTGGGAAGAAGGAGGCCGAATATCGCAGCAGAGAGGGTGCGTGGGACCCGAAAGAGGAGGCGCCTCACTGGAGAGCAGCGATACCCATCGAACCAGACCACCCTCTAGGTGAGTATTATACAAGTGTTTTTTACGTTATACAGAGCGGCCTTGGCTCTTTTATACAGTATTCAAGAATGCTCTATATAACAACTCAGTGGTATTGGCCTCAGCTTATAGTCCCTAAATCTGGTGACAGGTTCCCATTAAAAAAAAATCGGAGGAACACAAACTTACAAAATAAATCACCAACATACATGTGCTTCTAAGGGCGTGATTTATTACGCCCATTATCTGTGCCAGAAAGTCTACATTTCTGACCAGCAGAAATTATAAAGCGATCAGACGGTTAATGCTTATAGTCCACTAGGTGCTCTATTAAAATAAAAAAAAGTTAAAAAATAAGTTTTAAAAAAATTTAAAAAAATTAAAAAACAATTAACAGTATAAATCAATCCCCATTAGCCCCACTGAAAATCAAAGGTTAAAAAAAAAGAAGGGAATTTTGTTTACTTACCGTAAATTCCTTTTCTTCTAGCTCCAATTGGGAGACCCAGACAATTGGGTGTATAGCTTATGCCTCCGGAGGCCACACAAAGCACTACACCAAAAGTGTAAAGCCCCTCCCCTTCTGCCCATACACCCCCCGTGCATCACGGGCTCCTCAGTTTTGGTGCAAAAGCAAGAAGGAGGAAAAAATTATAAATTGGTTTAAAGTAAATTCAATCCGAAGGAATATCGGAGAACTGAAACCATTCAACATGAACAACATGTGTACACAAAGAACAACAGCCCGAAGGGAACAGGGGCGGGTGCTGGGTCTCCCAATTGGAGCTAGAAGAAAAGGAATTTACGGTAAGTAAACAAAATTCCCTTCTTCTTTGTCGCTCCATTGGGAGACCCAGACAATTGGGACGTCCAAAAGCAGTCCCTGGGTGGGTAAAATAATACCTCGTAATAGAGCCGTAAAACGGCCCCTTCCTACAGGTGGGCAACCGCCGCCTGAAGGACTCGCCTACCTAGGCTGGCATCTGCCGAAGCATAGGTATGCACCTGATAGTGTTTCGTGAAAGTGTGCAGGCTCGACCAGGTAGCCGCCTGACACACCTGCTGAGCCGTAGCCTGGTGCCGCAAAGCCCAGGACGCACCCACGGCTCTGGTAGAATGGGCCTTCAGCCCTGAGGGAACCGGAAGCCCAGAGGAACGGTAGGCTTCGAGAATTGGTTCCTTGATCCACCGAGCCAGGGTTGATTTGGAAGCCTGTGACCCTTTACGCTGGCCAGCGACAAGGACAAAGAGTGCATCCGAGCGGCGCAGGGGCGCCGTACGAGAAATGTAGAGTCTGAGTGCTCTCACCAGATCCAACAAGTGCAAATCCTTTTCACATTGGTGAACTGGATGTGGACAAAGAGAAGGTAAGGAGATATCCTGATTGAGATGAAAGGGGGATACCACCTTAGGGAGAAATTCCGGAACCGGACGCAGAACCACCTTGTCCTGGTGAAACACCAGGAAAGGAGCTTTGCATGACAGTGCAGCTAGCTCAGACACTCTCCGAAGTGATGTGACTGCTACTAGGAAGACCACTTTCTGCGAAAGGCGTGAGAGAGAAATATCCCTCATTGGCTCGAACGGTGGTTTCTGAAGAGCCATCAGTACCCTGTTCAGATCCCAGGGTTCTAACGGGCGCTTGTAAGGAGGGACGATGTGACAAACCCCCTGCAGGAACGTGCGTACCTGTGGAAGTCTGGCTAGGCGCTTCTGAAAAAACACAGAGAGCGCAGAGACTTGTCCCTTAAGGGAGCCGAGCGACAAACCCTTTTCCAATCCGGATTGAAGGAAGGACAGAAAAGTGGGTAAGGTAAATGGCCAGGGAGAAAAGCCCTGAGCAGAGCACCACGACAGGAATATCTTCCACGTCCTGTGGTAGATCTTGGCGGACGTTGGTTTCCTAGCCTGTCTCATAGTGGCAATGACCTCTTGGGATAACCCCGAAGACGCTAGGATCCAGGACTCAATGGCCACACAGTCAGGTTGAGGGCCGCAGAATTCAGATGGAAAAGCGGCCCTTGAGACAGCAAGTCTGGTCGGTCTGGTAGTGCCCACGGTTGGCCGACCGTGAGATGCCACAGATCCGGGTACCACGACCTCCTCGGCCAGTCTGGAGCGACGAGGATGGCGCGGCGGCAGTCGGCCCTGATCTTGCGTAACACTCTGGGCAACAGTGCCAGAGGAGGAAACACATAAGGGAGTTGAAACTGCGACCAATCCTGAACTAAGGCGTCTGCCGCCAGAGCTCTGTGATCTTGAGACCGTGCCATGAATGCCGGGACCTTGTTGTTGTGCCGGGACGCCATTAGGTCGACGTCCGGAATGCCCCAGCGGCAACAGATCTCCTGAAAAACGTCCGGGTGAAGGGACCATTCCCCTGTGTCCATGCCCTGGCGACTGAGAAAGTCTGCTTCCCAGTTTTCTACGCCCGGAATGTGAACTGCGGATATGGTGGAGGCTGTGGCTTCCACCCACAGCAGAATCCGCCGGACTTCCTGGAAGGCTTGCCGACTGCGTGTCCCGCCTTGGTGGTTGATGTATGCCACCGCTGTGGAGTTGTCCGACTGAATTCGGATCTGTTTGCCTTCCAGCCACGGCTGGAACGCCTTTAGGGCAAGATACACTGCCCTTATCTCCAGAACATTGATCTGAAGGGAGGACTCTATCTGAGTCCAAGTACCCTGAGCCCTGTGGTGGAGAAAGACCGCTCCCCACCCTGACAGGCTCGCGTCCGTCGTGACCACCGCCCAGGATGGGGGCAGGAAGGATTTCCCCTTCGACAGAGAATTGGGGAGAAGCCACCACTGAAGGGAAGCCTTGGCTGCCCGCGAAAGGGAGACGTTCCTGTCGAGGGACGTCGACTTCCTGTCCCATTTGCGGAGAATGTCCCATTGAAGTGGGCGCAGGTGAAACTGCGCAAAAGGAACTGCCTCCATTGCTGCTACCATCTTCCCTAGGAAGTGCATGAGGCGCCTCAGAGGGTGTGACTGGCCTTGAAGGAGAGATTGCACCCCTGTCTGTAGTGAACGCTGTTTGTTCAGCGGAAGCTTCACTATCGCTGAGAGAGTATGAAACTCCATGCCAAGATATGTCAGTGATTGGGCCGGTGTCAGATTTGACTTTGGGTCAGTGGAACCTGCCGGTAGTATGGCTGCACATGAGGTACAGGTTGCAAAGTACGCCTGTGCTTTGGCACCCTTGCTTTTTGCAGACGACATGCTGTTGTCTCCTCTGAGAACAATCCAGGAGGGTATATAGCCAAAAATCAACAGAGCGACCGGACAGTGCAAATGTATAGCCTATAAGCCTATATATATATATACACTTCGGTACTCAGTGGGGCCAGCACCACAGGTGCTGCTTACCGACCGCTCAGAGCGGTTGTGTGATCACCAGATTCCCTGCCTGGGTCTCCCTGTGTTGTCTCTCCTCTCCAGAGTCTGAATCGCTGACAGAAATGGCTGTCGGCGTTCTGTGGGGAGGAGGGGACCGTGGGCGTGCCCAAGAAAGTGCGGGAATCTAGTGCCCCAGTGTACTGAGTGAGGGGGGAGGAGGATACTAATGTATGCTCCAGCCCTCAGCGCTGACGATCTGTGCAGCGTCCCGCCCTTCCCCTGACTGGCAGGCCTGTGGGCGGGAATATGCGGTACTAGGCCGCAGAAGTCGGGGACTAAAGTTATAAGCGCGGCCGGCATATAAGCGCGGCCGCGCGGTAGTCCCCGGCGCACTAACACACCCAGCAGTGCTGCAATGTGTATTGGCACAAGCGCTCCATGCGCGGTCCACACGGGGACACAGAGTACCTCACAGCGCGGCCGGCGCGGTAGTCCCCGGTGCACTAACACACCCAGCAGTGCTGCAGTGTGTATGGCACAAGCGCTCCATGCGCGGTCCCCACGGGGACACAGAGTACCTCTCAGTAGCAGGGCCTTGTCCCTGACGATACCCGGCTCCTGTCCAGCAGATTCCCCAGGGGCTGCGGAGGGAGCACGGTCTCATGTGCCTGGAGACCGATTAGATCCCACTTCACCCAGAGCCCATTAAGGGATGGGGAAGGAAAACAGCATGTGGCTCCTGCCGTGTACCCGCAATGGGTACCTCAACCTTAACAACACCACCGACCAGAGTGGGGTGAGAAGGGAGCATGCTGGGGGCCCTGTTATGGGCCCTCTTTTCTTCCATCCGACCTAGTCAGCAGCTGCTGCTGACTAAGATGTGGAGCTATGCGTGGATGTCAGCCTCCTTCGCACAAAGCATAAAAACTGAGGAGCCCGTGATGCACGGGGGGTGTATGGGCAGAAGGGGAGGGGCTTTACACTTTTGGTGTAGTGCTTTGTGTGGCCTCCGGAGGCATAAGCTATACACCCAATTGTCTGGGTCTCCCAATGGAGCGACAAAGAAATAAAAAGTTTACACTTATTTGGAATCGCCGAGTTCATAATGTACAATCTATCAAAACATAAAATCAATTAACCTGATAGGTAAACGGCGTAGCGGCAAAATAAACCTTCCAAATGCCAGATAAGTTTTCCGGTCGTCGCACATTTTCAGCAAAATGCAATAACAGGGGGTCAAAAAGTAGCATCTGCGCAAAAATGCTACAGTTAAAAATGTCAGCACAAGACGCAAGAAATAAGCCATCAATGAGCCCCATATCCCGAAAAATAAGAACACTACGAGTCACAGAAGATGGTGGAAAAAGTGGACCAGTTTTTTGGGACAAACTTTAAAATATTTTGATCACTTAGATTAAAGTAAACCTATTCATGTTTGGTATCTATGAACTTGTACTGACATGAAGCATCACACCCACACATCAGTTATACCACACAATGAACATGGTGAATAAAGTACCCCACAAACAGTTGTACAATCGCACTGTTTTGCAACTTTTCCGTACTTGTAAATTTTTTGCAGTTTTCCAGTACAATATATGGTAAAACTCATGGTTTTATTTAAAAGATCAATACGTCCTGCAAAAAACAAGTCCTCACATGGCAAGTTTGATGGAAAAATAAAAGTTACAGCTTTCGGAAGAAGGGGAGCAAAAAACAAAAACGGAAAAATCGTCCAGGGGTTAGGGGGTTAAAGGTGGGAGTCCGTGAGCACATCAGGGACATTGAGAAAAAGAGACGGTACACCTAAAAACCCTACCAAAACATTTCCAATTGTACCATAAATCTGACTCAAGCAAATTAATTATAAAGGCCATAGATCAGAGGTTAGAGGTGGTAACCTATTTAAGGCCCTTGCGCAACTTGAGTCACTTTATTTATAGATTGGACACAAGGACTCCTATTGGGCTCAATGAGAGCTTTGGCTGCTTTCTTTAATTGGGTATTTTTATGTGGTGTGAGAATTGGACTGTTTGTGTTAAAACTGTTTTTAATTGTTTTTTTTTATCCATAATTTAGAGATCTGTATTTGCTAAAACCATACCTGTGGTGGTCTGCAAATTTTGAGGTACTTCACTCGACCCGCTCAGTGACTTAGATGTTGACTTTGATTGGGTCTTTTCCCTGAATGAAGTGCCTATGAGAAAATAAGAAAAAAAGATTATTATCTAAGAAAAGTGGAGAAAATCATTGTACAACAATTTCATTATAGTTAGGATACAATTAATATTTACATACAGCTGCAGCCCCCAACTTTGCATGTTATCTTGGCTGTGTATCAAAAAAAAAAGGAACCACATGCGGCTTTTAAAAACAAAAAATATTTAAATAAATAATTTTTAAAAAATGGTCTGCGGTCCTTTATTCCCCCCCATTTTGGTACCAGTCATGATAAGCGGACAGCTGGGAGCTGGTATTCTCAGGATTGGTCGGTCCATGGTTATTATGCCCCCCCAGCCTAAAAATAGCAGACCGCAGCCACCGTGGATTGTCACATTCATTAGATGTGACAATTCCAGCACTTAACCCGACTCTTTCCGATTGCCCTGGTACGGTGGCAATTAGGATTATAAGGGGTGAATAACAGCAGTCATTAACCTTTCCTCGCACTTGTGCATTACAGTATGTTGATCTGCCCTCAGGAGGGCAAATCAAAGTGCGCCTGCGCAGGACCACAATGTCGGCTTGTGTGGATGACGTAGACGCATCATCCCCACTGGACTGGGAAGAAGGAGGCCGAAGATTGCAGCAGAGAGGAGGCGCCGCACTGGAGAGCAGCGACACCCATCGGAACGGACCGCCCCCTAAGTGAGTATTACAAAAGTGTTTTTTTATGTTATACAGAGCATCCTGGGCTTTCATATATAGTATTTTGGAATACTGTATATAAGAACTCAGTGATATTGGCCACAGCCTATAGTCCCCAAATCTGGTGACAGGTTCCCATTAAAAAATCAGAAGGAACACAAACTTACAAAATTAATCACCTACATACTTGTGCTTCTAAGGGCGTGATTTATTACACCCAGTATCCATGCCAGAAAATCTACATAGGAATGACCACAAGGGACTTAACCTCTTACAGACATTGGACGCACTGGGTACGTCCCAGATAATGTCGGTGTAATCACTGTCTGCTGTTGTAATAAGCTGGTGGCGAATCCCGCACTTCTGCTGATTTGAACAGCAGACATGTGTGGCTTACAAGCGCGGGTGGACCCGCTCAAATACTGACAGCGAGATGTAAATGGCTACGGCGGGGAAAATAGCCTTTACCCGCCTCCATCGGAGGCTCCGTAACGCGATCACGAAAAGCCGATGGTTGCCATGGTAGCACACGGTTATGTGATGACTCCTGTCACTATCATAACTCACTTTCTGTTACAGCTGTCTGGCTGTAACAGGAAAGCAGCATTTCAGCTGATGAGAGCTCTGCAGCTCTGACCAGCAGGAATGAAAAAGCGATCAGACGGATAATGCTTATAATCCCCTAGGGGCGACAAGTCAAATAAAAAAAGTTTAAAAAAAAGTTGTAAAAAATAAAATAAAAAACAAAAGTTTAAAATCACTCCCCATTCGCCCCACTGAAAATCAAAGGGTTAAAAAAATAAAAAATATAATCTTTTTTGGAATCGCCGAGTTCAGAAATGCCCACTGTATCAAAATATGAAATCAATTAACCTGATAGGTAAACGGCGTAGCGGCAAAAAAAAACACCTTCCAAACGCCAAAGTTAAGTTTTTTGGTCATCGCAAATTTTAAGCGAAATGCAATAACAGGGGGTCAAAACGTAGCATCTCTGCAAAAATGGTACAGTTAAAAACGTCAGTCAGAGATGCAACAAATAAGCCATAATTGAGCCCCATATACCGAAAAATGAGAACACTGAGTCGCAGAAAATGGCGCGAAGAGGGCACCACTTTTTTGGGACAAACTTTTGAAATATTTTAATCACTTAGATCAAAGTAAACCTATTCACGTTTGGTATCTACAAACTCGTACTGACATGAAGCATCACACCCACACATCAGTTATACCATACAGTGAACATGGTGAATAAAGTACCCCACAAACAGTTGTACAATAATCGCACATTTTTGCAATTTTTCCGTACTTGGAAATTTTTTGCAGTTTTTCAGTACCATACATGGCAAAACTCATGGTTTTATTTAAAAGATCAATACGTCCTGCAAAAAACAAGCCCTCACATGGCAAAATTGACGGAAAAATAAAAAGTTACAGCTTTTGGAAATGGGGAGCAAAAAACAAAAACGGAAAAATCGTCCAGAGGTTAGGGGGTTAAAGGTGGGAGTCCGTGAGCACATCAGGGACATTGAGAAAACAAAGACTCTGCATGAGATGGAACACCTAAAAACCCTACCAAAACATGTCCAATTGTAATATAAATCTGACTCAAGCAAATTAATTATAAAGGCCATAGATCAGAGGTTAGAGGTGGTAACCTATTCAAGGCCATTGCGCAACTTGAGTCATTGGATTTATAGATTGGACACAATGACTCCTATTGGGCTCAATGAGAGCTTTGGCTGCTTTATTTAATTGGGTATTTTTATGTGGTGTGAGAATGGGTCTGTTTGTGTTAAAACTATTTTTAATTGTTTTTTATCCATAATTTAGAGATCTGTATATGCTAAAACCATACCTGAGGTGGTCTGCAAATTTTGAGGTATTTCACTCGACCCGCTCAGTGACTTAGATGTTGACTTTGATTGGGTCTTTTCCCTGAATGAAGTGCCTATGAGAAAATAAGAAAAAAGATTATTATCTAAGAAAAGTGGAGAAAAACATTGCACAACAATTTCATCATAGTTAGGATACAACTAATATTTAATACATTTACGCAATAATTTAGTTTTTTAATTTCTTGACTTTGCTTGCCTTATGGCATGTCATGTTTTATTTTACATATCATATTTCTGCTTACACAACAATATGAGCACTATGCACTTTTTGTTTGTCTATTGACTAGTGTTGGACAGACTCGGACTGTAAAAGACAGCTTTCAATCTAGATGCACATGCTGTCTGCATTTAGATTGGTGTAAAAAAACGGATTTTTGTGTACTCACCGTAAAATCGTTTTCTCTTAGCCATCATTGGGGGCTCAGGACCATGGGTGTTATGCTGCCTATCCATAGGAGGACACTAAGTAGATGCAAAAGCATAGCTCCTCCTCTGCAGTATACACCCCCTGGCCGGGCCAGGCAAGCTCACTTTTAGTACACAAGCAGTAGGAGAAAAAGCCAGTAAAAACTTACCTCAACAGAGGAACATGAGAAAAAAAGAGTCATAAACAAATAAAGTACTGAGAGAACCAAGGCCCAACAGGGAAACAGGGTGGGTGCTGTGTCCCCCAATGATGGCTAAGAGAAAACGATTTTACGGTG
>NW_027443112.1:0-58924 GCF_048569485.1 Anomaloglossus baeobatrachus
AAATGGCTTTAAAAATGGATTTGGAGCATGGAGACGATTATCTCGGGATTGCAAGATAACCAAACAAAACTTTTAGTGGATTTCTACTTATTTTATTAAATATCATCTCCACCAAACAGGACAAGCTTGCATCTGTTATAGTTTTGGAGAAAAATGTGTTCATTTCATGTATGCGCGAAATGCCTTAAAAATGGCTTTAAAATGGATTTGGAGCATGGAGACGATTATCTCGGGATTGCAAGATAACCAAACAAAACTTTTAGTGGATTTCTACTTATTTTATTAAATATCATCTCCACCAAACAGGACAAGCTTGCATCTGTTATAGTTTTGGAGAAAAATGTGTTCATTTCATGTATGCGCGAAATGCCTTAAAAATGGCTTTAAAATGGATTTGGAGCATGGAGACGATTATCTCGGGATTGCAAGATAACCAAACAAAACTTTTAGGGGATTTCTACTTATTTTATTAAATATCATCTCCACCAAACAGGACAAGCTTGCATCTGTTATAGTTTTGGAGAAAAATGTGTTCATTTTCATGTATGCGCGAATGCCTTAAAAATGGCTTTAAAATGGATTTGGAGCATGGAGACGATTATCTCGGGATTGCAATATAACCAAACAAAACTTTTAGTGGATTTCTACTTATTTTATTAAATATCATCTCCACCAAACAGGACAAGCTTGCATCTGTTATAGTTTTGGAGAAAAATGTGTTCATTTCATGTATGCGCGAAATGCCTTAAAAATGGCTTTAAAATGGATTTGGAGCATGGAGACGATTATCTCGGGATTGCAAGATAACCATACAAAACTTTTAGTGGATTTCTACTTATTTTATTAAATATCATCTCCACCAAACAGGACAAGCTTGCATCTGTTATAGTTTTGGAGAAAAATGTGTTCATTTTCATGTATGCGCGAAATGCCTTAAAAATGGCTTTAAAATGGATTTGGAGCATGGAGACGATTATCTCGGGATTGCAAGATAACCAAACAAAACTTTTAGTGGATTTCTACTTATTCTATTAAATATCATCTCCACCAAACAGGACAAGCTTGCATCTGTTATAGTTTTGGAGAAAAATGTGTTCATTTCATGTATGCGCGAAATGCCTTAAAAATGGCTTTAAAATGGATTTGGAGCATGGAGACGATTATCTCGGGATTGCAAGATAACCAAACAAAACTTTTAGTGGATTTCTACTTATTTTATTAAATATCATCTCCACCAAACAGGACAAGCTTGCATCTGTTATAGTTTTGGAAGAAAAATGTGTTCATTTCATGTATGCGCGAAATGCCTTAAAATGGCTTTAAAATGGATTTGGAGCATGGAGACGATTATCTCGGGAATTGCAATATAACCAAACAAAACTTTTAGTGGATTTCTACTTATTTTATTAAATATCATCTCCACCAAACAGGACAAGCTTGCATCTGTTATAGTTTTGGAGAAAAATGTGTTCATTTCATGTATGCGCGAAATGCCTTAAAAATGGCTTTAAAATGGATTTGGAGCATGGAGACGATTATCTCGGGATTGCAAGATAACCAAACAAAACTTTTAGTGGATTTCTACTTATTTTATTAAATATCATCTCCACCAAACAGGACAAGCTTGCATCTGTTATAGTTTTGGAGAAAAATGTGTTCATTTCATGTATGCGCGAAATGCCTTAAAAATGGCTTTAAAATGGATTTGGAGCATGGAGACGATTATCTCGGGATTGCAAGATAACCAAACAAAACTTTTAGTGGATTTCTACTTATTTTATTAAATATCATCTCCACCAAACAGGACAAGCTTGCATCTGTTATAGTTTTGGAGAAAAATGTGTTCATTTCATGTATGCGCGAAATGCCTTAAAAATGGCTTTAAAATGGATTTGGAGCATGGAGACGATTATCTCGGGATTGCAATATAACCAAACAAAACTTTTAGTGGATTTCTACTTATTTTATTAAATATCATCTCCACCAAACAGGAACAAGCTTGCATTTGTTATAGTTTTGGAGAAAAATGTGTTCATTTCATGTATGCGCGAAATGCCTTAAAAATGGCTTTAAAATGGATTTGGAGCATGGAGACGATTATCTCGGGATTGCAAGATAACCAAACAAAACTTTTAGTGGATTTCTACTTATTTTATTAAATATCATCTCCACCAAACAGGACAAGCTTGCATCTGTTATAGTTTTGGAGAAAAATGTGTTCATTTCATGTATGCGCGAAATGCCTTAAAAATGGCTTTAAAATGGATTTGGAGCATGGAGACGATTATCTCGGGATTGCAAGATAACCAAACAAAACTTTTAGTGGATTTCTACTTATTTTATTAAATATCATCTCCACCAAACAGGACAAGCTTGCATCTGTTATAGTTTTGGAGAAAAATGTGGTTCATTTCATGTATGCGCGAAATGCCTTAAAAATGGGCTTTAAAATGGATTTGGAGCATGGAGACGATTATCTCGGGATTGCAAGATAACCAAACAAAACTTTTAGTGGATTTCTACTTATTTTATTAAATATCATCTCCACCAAACAGGACAAGCTTGCATGTGTTATAGTTTTGGAGAAAAATGTGTTCATTTCATGTATGCGCGAAATGCCTTAAAATGGCTTTAAAATGGATTTGGAGCATGGAGACGATTATCTCGGGATTGCAAGATAACCAAACAAAACTTTTAGTGGATTTCTACTTATTTTATTAAATATCATCTCCACCAAACAGGACAAGCTTGCATCTGTTATAGTTTTGGAGAAAAATGTGTTCATTTCATGTGTGCGCGAAATGCCTTAAAAATGGCTTTAAAATGGATTTGGAGCATGGAGACGATTATCTCGGGATTGCAAGATAACCAAACAAAACTTTTAGTGGATTTCTACTTATTTTATTAAATATCATCTCCACCAAACAGGACAAGCTTGCATCTGTTATAGTTTTGGGAGAAAAATGTGTTCATTTCATGTATGCGCGAAATGCCTTAAAAATGGCTTTAAAATGGATTTGGAGCATGGAGACGATTATCTCGGGATTGCAATATAACCAAACAAAACTTTTAGTGGATTTCTACTTATTTTATTAAATATATCATCTCCACCAAACAGGACAAGCTTGCATCTGTTATAGTTTTGGAGAAAAATGTGTTCATTTCATGTATGCGCGAAATGCCTTAAAAATGGCTTTAAAATGGATTTGGAGCATGGAGACGATTATCTCGGGATTGCAAGATAACCAAACAAAACTTTTAGTGGATTTCTACTTATTTTATTAAATATCATCTCCACCAAACAGGACAAGCTTGCATCTGTTATAGTTTTGGAGAAAAATGTGTTCATTTCATGTATGCGCGAAATGCCTTAAAAATGGCTTTAAAATGGATTTGGAGCATGGAGACGATTATCTCGGGATTGCAAGATAACCAAACAAAACTTTTAGTGGATTTCTACTTATTTTATTAAATATCATCTCCACCATACAGGACAAGCTTGCATCTGTTATAGTTTTGGAGAAAAATGTGTTCATTTCATGTATGCGCGAAATGCCTTAAAAATGGCTTTAAAATGGATTTGGAGCATGGAGACGATTATCTCGGGATTGCAATATAACCAAACAAAACTTTTAGTGGATTTCTACTTATTTTATTAAATATCATCTCCACCAAACAGGACAAGCTTGCATCTGTTATAGTTTTGGAGAAAAATGTGTTCATTTCATGTATGCGCGAAATGCCTTAAAAATGGCTTTAAAATGGATTTGGAGCATGGAGACGATTATCTCGGGATTGCAAGATAACCAAACAAAACTTTTAGTGGATTTCTACTTATTTTATTAAATATCATCTCCACCAAACAGGACAAGCTTGCATCTGTTATAGTTTTGGAGAAAAATGTGTTCATTTCATGTATGCGCGAAATGCCTTAAAAATGGCTTTAAAATGGATTTGGAGCATGGAGACGATTATCTCGGGATTGCAAGATAACCAAACAAAACTTTTAGTGGATTTCTACTTATTTTATTAAATATCATCTCCACCAAACAGGACAAGCTTGCATCTGTTATAGTTTTGGAGAAAAATGTGTTCATTTCATGTATGCGCGAAATGCCTTAAAAATGGCTTTAAAATGGATTTGGAGCATGGAGACGATTATCTCGGGATTGCAAGATAACCAAACAAAACTTTTAGTGGATTTCTACTTATTTTATTAAATATCATCTCCACCAAACAGGACAAGCTTGCATCTGTTATAGTTTTGGAGAAAAATGTGTTCATTTCATGTATGCGCGAAATGCCTTAAAAATGGCTTTAAATGGATTTGGAGCATGGAGACGATTATCTCGGGATTGCAAGATAACCAAAACAAAACTTTTTAGTGGATTTCTACTTATTTTATTAAATATCATCTCCACCAAACAGGACAAGCTTGCATCTGTTATAGTTTTGGAGAAAAATGTGTTCATTTCATGTATGCGCGAAATGCCTTAAAAATGGCTTTAAAATGGATTTGGAGCATGGAGACGATTATCTCGGGATTGCAAGATAACCAAACAAAACTTTTAGTGGATTTCTACTTATTTTATTAAATATCATCTCCACCAAACAGGACAAGCTTGCATGTGTTATAGTTTTGGAGAAAAATGTGTTCATTTCATGTATGCGCGAAATGCCTTAAAAATGGCTTTAAATGGATTTGGAGCATGGAGACGATTATCTCGGGATTGCAAGATAACCAAACAAAACTTTTAGTGGATTTCTACTTATTTTATTAAATATCATCTCCACCAAACAGGACAAGCTTGCATCTGTTATAGTTTTGGAGAAAAATGTGTTCATTTCATGTGTGCGCGAAATGCCTTAAAAATGGCTTTAAAATGGATTTGGAGCATGGAGACGATTATCTCGGGATTGCAAGATAACCAAACAAAACTTTTAGTGGATTTCTACTTATTTTATTAAATATCATCTGGTGGCAAACAGGACAAGCTTGCATCTGTTATAGTTTTGGAGAAAAATGTGTTCATTTCATGTATGCGCGAAATGCCTTAAAAATGGCTTTAAAATGGATTTGGAGCATGGAGACGATTATCTCGGGATTGCAATATAACCAAACAAAACTTTTAGTGGATTTCTACTTATTTTATTAAATATCATCTCCACCAAACAGGACAAGCTTGCATCTGTTATAGTTTTGGAGAAAAATGTGTTCATTTCATGTATGCGCGAAATGCCTTAAAAATGGCTTTAAAATGGATTTGGAGCATGGAGACGATTATCTCGGGATTGCAAGATAACCAAACAAAACTTTTAGTGGATTTCTACTTATTTTATTAAATATCATCTCCACCAAACAGGACAAGCTTGCATCTGTTATAGTTTTGGAGAAAAATGTGTTCATTTCATGTATGCGCGAAATGCCTTAAAAATGGCTTTAAAATGGATTTGGAGCATGGAGACGATTATCTCGGGATTGCAAGATAACCAAACAAAACTTTTAGTGGATTTCTACTTATTTTATTAAATATCATCTCCACCATACAGGACAAGCTTGCATCTGTTATAGTTTTGGAGAAAAATGTGTTCATTTCATGTATGCGCGAAATGCCTTAAAAATGGCTTTAAAATGGATTTGGAGCATGGAGACGATTATCTCGGGATTGCAATATAACCAAACAAAACTTTTAGTGGATTTCTACTTATTTTATTAAATATCATCTCCACCAAACAGGACAAGCTTGCATCTGTTATAGTTTTGGAGAAAAATGTGTTCATTTCATGTATGCGCGAAATGCCTTAAAAATGGCTTTAAAATGGATTTGGAGCATGGAGACGATTATCTCGGGATTGCAAGATAACCAAACAAAACTTTTAGTGGATTTCTACTTATTTTATTAAATATCATCTCCACCAAACAGGACAAGCTTGCATCTGTTATAGTTTTGGAGAAAAAGTGTTCATTTCATGTATGCGCGAAATGCCTTAAAAATGGCTTTAAAATGGATTTGGAGCATGGAGACGATTATCTCGGGATTGCAAGATAACCAAACAAAACTTTTAGTGGATTTCTACTTATTTTATTAAATATCATCTCCACCAAACAGGACAAGCTTGCATCTGTTATAGTTTTGGAGAAAAATGTGTTCATTTCATGTATGCGCGAAATGCCTTAAAAATGGCTTTAAAATGGATTTGGAGCATGGAGACGATTATCTCGGGATTGCAAGATAACCAAACAAAACTTTTAGTGGATTTCTACTTATTTTATTAAATATCATCTCCACCAAACAGGACAAGCTTGCATCTGTTATAGTTTTGGAGAAAAATGTGTTCATTTCATGTATGCGCGAAATGCCTTAAAAATGGCTTTAAAATGGATTTGGAGCATGGAGACGATTATCTCGGGATTGCAAGATAACCAAACAAAACTTTTAGTGGATTTCTACTTATTTTATTAAATATCATCTCCACCAAACAGGACAAGCTTGCATCTGTTATAGTTTTGGAGAAAAATGTGTTCATTTCATGTATGCGCGAAATGCCTTAAAAATGGCTTTAAAATGGATTTGGAGCATGGAGACGATTATCTCGGGATTGCAAGATAACCAAACAAAACTTTTAGTGGATTTCTACTTATTTTATTAAATATCATCTCCACCAAACAGGACAAGCTTGCATCTGTTATAGTTTTGGAGAAAAATGTGTTCATTTCATGTATGCGCGAAATGCCTTAAAAATGGCTTTAAAATGGATTTGGAGCATGGAGACGATTATCTCGGGATTGCAAGATAACCAAACAAAACTTTTAGTGGATTTCTACTTATTTTATTAAATATCATCTCCACCAAACAGGACAAGCTTGCATGTGTTATAGTTTTGGAGAAAAATGTGTTCATTTCATGTATGCGCAAAATGCCTTTGAAATGGCTTTAAAATGGATTTGGAGCATGGAGACGATTATACGGGATTGCAAGATAACCAAACAAAACTTTTAGTGGATTTCTACTTATTTTATTAAATATCATCTCCACCAAACAGGACAAGCTTGCATCTGTTATAGTTTTGGAGAAAAATGTGTTCATTTCATGTATGCGCGAAATGCCTTAAAAATGGCTTTAAAATGGATTTGGAGCATGGAGACGATTATCTCGGGATTGCAAGATAACCAAACAAAACTTTTAGTGGTTTTCTACTTATTTTATTAAATATCATCTCCACCAAACAGGACAAGCTTGCATGTGTTATAGTTTTGGAGAAAAATGGGTTCATTTCATGTATGCGCAAAATGCCTTTGAAATGGCTTTAAAATGGATTTGGAGCATGGAGACGATTATCTCAGGATGGCAATATAAACAAACGAAACTTTTAGTAGATTTCTACTTATTTTATTAAATATGATCTCCACCAAACAGGACAAGCTTGCATCTGTTATAGTTTTGGAGAAAAATGTGTTCATTTCATGTATGCGCGAAATGCCTTAAAAATGGCTTTAAAATGGATTTGGAGCATGGAGACGATTATCTCGGGATTGCAAGATAACCAAACAAAACGTTTAGTGGATTTCTACTTATTTTATTAAATATCATCTCCACCAAACAGGACAAGCTTGCATCTGTTATAGTTTTGGAGAAAAATGTGTTCATTTCATGTATGCGCGAAATGCCTTAAAAATGGCTTTAAAATGGATTTGGAGCATGGAGACGATTATCTCGGGATTGCAAGATAACCGAACAAAACTTTTAGTGGATTTCTACTTATTTTATTAAATATCATCTCCACCAAACAGGACAAGCTTGCATCTGTTATAGTTTTGGAGAAAAATGTGTTCATTTCATGTATGCGCGAAATGCCTTAAAAATGGCTTTAAAATGGATTTGGAGCATGGAGACGATTATCTCGGGATTGCAAGATAACCAAACAAAACTTTTAGTGGATTTCTACTTATTTTATTAAATATCATCTCCACCAAACAGGACAAGCTTGCATCTGTTATAGTTTTGGAGAAAAATGTGTTCATTTCATGTATGCGCGAAATGCCTTAAAAATGGCTTTAAAATGGATTTGGAGCATGGAGACGATTATCTCGGGATTGCAAGATAACCAAACAAAACTTTTAGTGGATTTCTACTTATTTTATTAAATATCATCTCCACCAAACAGGACAAGCTTGCATCTGTTATAGTTTTGGAGAAAAATGTGTTCATTTCATGTATGCGCGAAATGCCTTAAAAATGGCTTTAAAATGGATTTGGAGCATGGAGACGATTATCTCGGGATTGCAAGATAACCAAACAAAACTTTTAGTGGATTTCTACTTATTTTATTAAATATCATCTCCACCAAACAGGACAAGCTTGCATCTGTTATAGTTTTGGAGAAAAATGTGTTCATTTCATGTATGCGCGAAATGCCTTAAAAATGGCTTTAAAATGGATTTGGAGCATGGAGACGATTATCTCGGGATTGCAAGATAACCAAACAAAACTTTTAGTGGATTTCTACTTATTTTATTAAATATCATCTCCACCAAACAGGACAAGCTTGCATCTGTTATAGTTTTGGAGAAAAATGTGTTCATTTCATGTATGCGCGAAATGCCTTAAAAATGGCTTTAAAATGGATTTGGAGCATGGAGACGATTATCTCGGGATTGCAAGATAACCAAACAAAACTTTTAGTGGATTTCTACTTATTTTATTAAATATCATCTCCACCAAACAGGACAAGCTTGCATCTGTTATAGTTTTGGAGAAAAATGTGTTCATTTCATGTATGCGCGAAATGCCTTAAAAATGGCTTTAAAATGGATTTGGAGCATGGAGACGATTATCTCGGGATTGCAAGATAACCAAACAAAACTTTTAGTGGATTTCTACTTATTTTATTAAATATCATCTCCACCAAACAGGACAAGCTTGCATGTGTTATAGTTTTGGAGAAAAATGTGTTCATTTCATGTATGCGCAAAATGCCTTTGAAATGGCTTTAAAATGGATTTGGAGCATGGAGACGATTATCTCGGGATTGCAAGATAACCAAACAAAACTTTTAGTGGATTTCTACTTATTTTATTAAATATCATCTCCACCAAACAGGACAAGCTTGCATCTGTTATAGTTTTGGAGAAAAATGTGTTCATTTCATGTATGCGCGAAATGCCTTAAAAATGGCTTTAAAATGGATTTGGAGCATGGAGACGATTATCTCGGGATTGCAAGATAACCAAACAAAACTTTTAGTGGTTTTCTACTTATTTTATTAAATATCATCTCCACCAAACAGGACAAGCTTGCATGTGTTATAGTTTTGGAGAAAAATGTGTTCATTTCATGTATGCGCAAAATGCCTTTGAAATGGCTTTAAAATGGATTTGGAGCATGGAGACGATTATCTCAGGATGGCAATATAAACAAACGAAACTTTTAGTAGATTTCTACTTATTTTATTAAATATGATCTCCACCAAACAGGACAAGCTTGCATCTGTTATAGTTTTGGAGAAAAATGTGTTCATTTCATGTATGCGCGAAATGCCTTAAAAATGGCTTTAAAATGGATTTGGAGCATGGAGACGATTATCTCGGGATTGCAAGATAACCAAACAAAACTTTTAGTGGATTTCTACTTATTTTATTAAATATCATCTCCACCAAACAGGACAAGCTTGCATCTGTTATAGTTTTGGAGAAAAATGTGTTCATTTCATGTATGCGCGAAATGCCTTAAAAATGGCTTTAAAATGGATTTGGAGCATGGAGACGATTATCTCGGGATTGCAAGATAACCGAACAAAACTTTTAGTGGATTTCTACTTATTTTATTAAATATCATCTCCACCAAACAGGACAAGCTTGCATCTGTTATAGTTTTGGAGAAAAATGTGTTCATTTCATGTATGCGCGAAATGCCTTAAAAATGGCTTTAAAATGGATTTGGAGCATGGAGACGATTATCTCGGGATTGCAAGATAACCAAACAAAACTTTTAGTGGATTTCTACTTATTTTATTAAATATCATCTCCACCAAACAGGACAAGCTTGCATCTGTTATAGTTTTGGAGAAAAATGTGTTCATTTCATGTATGCGCGAAATGCCTTAAAAATGGCTTTAAAATGGATTTGGAGCATGGAGACGATTATCTCGGGATTGCAAGATAACCAAACAAAACTTTTAGTGGATTTCTACTTATTTTATTAAATATCATCTCCACCAAACAGGACAAGCTTGCATCTGTTATAGTTTTGGAGAAAAATGTGTTCATTTCATGTATGCGCGAAATGCCTTAAAAATGGCTTTAAAATGGATTTGGAGCATGGAGACGATTATCTCAGGATTGCAAGATAACCAAACAAAACTTTTAGTGGATTTCTACTTATTTTATTAAATATCATCTCCACCAAACAGGACAAGCTTGCATCTGTTATAGTTTTGGAGAAAAATGTGTTCATTTCATGTATGCGCGAAATGCCTTAAAAATGGCTTTAAAATGGATTTGGAGCATGGAGACAATTATCTCGGGATTGCAAGATAACCAAACAAAACTTTTAGTGGATTTCTACTTATTTTATTAAATATCATCTCCACCAAACAGGACAAGCTTGCATCTGTTATAGTTTTAGAGAAAAATGTGTTCATTTCATGTATGCGCGAAATGCCTTAAAAATGGCTTTAAAATGGATTTGGAGCATGGAGACGATTATCTCGGGATTGCAAGATAACCAAACAAAACTTTTAGTGGATTTCTACTTATTTTATTAAATATCATCTCCACCAAACAGGACAAGCTTGCATGTGTTATACTTTTGGAGAAAAATGTGTTCATTTCATGTATGCGCAAAATGCCTTTGAAATGGCTTTAAAATGGATTTGGAGCATGGAGACGATTATCTCAGGATGGCAATATAAACAAACGAAACTTTTAGTAGATTTCTACTTATTTTATTAAATATTATCTCCACCAAACAGGACAAGCTTGCATCTGTTATAGTTTTGGAGAAAAATGTGTTCATTTCATGTATGCGCGAAATGCCTTAAAAATGGCTTTAAAATGGATTTGGAGCATGGAGACGATTATCTCGGGATTGCAAGATAACCAAACAAAACTTTTAGTGGATTTCTACTTATTTTATTAAATATCATCTCCACCAAACAGGACAAGCTTGCATCTGTTATAGTTTTGGAGAAAAATGTGTTCATTTCATGTATGCGCGAAATGCCTTAAAAATGGCTTTAAAATGGATTTGGAGCATGGAGACGATTATCTCGGGATTGCAAGATAACCAAACAAAACTTTTAGTGGATTTCTACTTATTTTATTAAATATCATCTCCACCAAACAGGACAAGCTTGCATGTGTTATAGTTTTGGAGAAAAATGTGTTCATTTCATGTATGCGCAAAATGCCTTTGAAATGGCTTTAAAATGGATTTGGAGCATGGAGACGATTATCTCAGGATGGCAATATAAACAAACGAAACTTTTAGTAGATTTCTACTTATTTTATTAAATATTATCTCCACCAAACAGGACAAGCTTGCATCTGTTATAGTTTTGGAGAAAAATGTGTTCATTTCATGTATGCGCGAAATGCCTTAAAAATAGCTTTAAAATGGATTTGGAGCATGGAGACGATTATCTCGGGATTGCAAGATAACCAAACAAAACTTTTAGTGGATTTCTACTTATTTTATTAAATATCATCTCCACCAAACAGGACAAGCTTGCATCTGTTATAGTTTTGGAGAAAAATGTGTTCATTTCATGTATGCGCGAAATGCCTTAAAAATGGCTTTAAAATGGATTTGGAGCATGGAGACGATTATCTCGGGATTGCAAGATAACCAAACAAAACTTTTAGTGGATTTCTACTTATTTTATTAAATATCATCTCCACCAAACAGGACAAGCTTGCATCTGTTATAGTTTTGGAGAAAAATGTGTTCATTTCATGTATGCGCGAAATGCCTTAAAAATGGCTTTAAAATGGATTTGGAGCATGGAGACGATTATCTCGGGATTGCAAGATAACCAAACAAAACTTTTAGTGGATTTCTACTTATTTTATTAAATATCATCTCCACCAAACAGGACAAGCTTGCATCTGTTATAGTTTTGGAGAAAAATGTGTTCATTTCATGTATGCGCGAAATGCCTTAAAAATGGCTTTAAAATGGATTTGGAGCATGGAGACGATTATCTCGGGATTGCAAGATAACCAAATAAAACTTTTAGTGGATTTCTACTTATTTTATTAAATATCATCTCCACCAAACAGGACAAGCTTGCATCTGTTATAGTTTTGGAGAAAAATGTGTTCATTTCATGTATGCGCGAAATGCCTTAAAAATGGCTTTAAAATGGATTTGGAGCATGGAGACGATTATCTCGGGATTGCAAGATAACCGAACAAAACATTTAGTGGATTTCTACTTATTTTATTAAATATCATCTCCACCAAACAGGACAAGCTTGCATCTGTTATAGTTTTGGAGAAAAATGTGTTCATTTCATGTATGCGCGAAATGCCTTAAAAATGGCTTTAAAATGGATTTGGAGCATGGAGACGATTATCTCGGGATTGCAAGATAACCAAACAAAACTTTTAGTGGATTTCTACTTATTTTATTAAATATCATCTCCACCAAACAGGACAAGCTTGCATCTGTTATAGTTTTGGAGAAAAATGTGTTCATTTCATGTATGCGCGAAATGCCTTAAAAATGGCTTTAAAATGGATTTGGAGCATGGAGACGATTATCTCGGGATTGCAAGATAACCAAACAAAACTTTTAGTGGATTTCTACTTATTTTATTAAATATCATCTCCACCAAACAGGACAAGCTTGCATCTGTTATAGTTTTGGAGAAAAATGTGTTCATTTCATGTATGCGCGAAATGCCTTAAAAATGGCTTTAAAATGGATTTGGAGCATGGAGACGATTATCTCGGGATTGCAAGATAACCAAACAAAACTTTTAGTGGATTTCTACTTATTTTATTAAATATCATCTCCACCAAACAGGACAAGCTTGCATCTGTTATAGTTTTAGAGAAAAATGTGTTCATTTCATGTATGCGCGAAATGCCTTAAAAATGGCTTTAAAATGGATTTGGAGCATGGAGACGATTATCTCGGGATTGCAAGATAACCAAACAAAACTTTTAGTGGATTTCTACTTATTTTATTAAATATCATCTCCACCAAACAGGACAAGCTTGCATGTGTTATAGTTTTGGAGAAAAATGTGTTCATTTCATGTATGCGCAAAATGCCTTTGAAATGGCTTTAAAATGGATTTGGAGCATGGAGACGATTATCTCAGGATGGCAATATAAACAAACGAAACTTTTAGTAGATTTCTACTTATTTTATTAAATATTATCTCCACCAAACAGGACAAGCTTGCATCTGTTATAGTTTTGGAGAAAAATGTGTTCATTTCATGTATGCGCGAAATGCCTTAAAAATGGCTTTAAAATGGATTTGGAGCATGGAGACGATTATCTCGGGATTGCAAGATAACCAAACAAAACTTTTAGTGGATTTCTACTTATTTTATTAAATATCATCTCCACCAAACAGGACAAGCTTGCATCTGTTATAGTTTTGGAGAAAAATGTGTTCATTTCATGTATGCGCGAAATGCCTTAAAAATGGCTTTAAAATAGATTTGGAGCATGGAGACGATTATCTCGGGATTGCAAGATAACCAAACAAAACTTTTAGTGGATTTCTACTTATTTTATTAAATATCATCTCCACCAAACAGGACAAGCTTGCATGTGTTATAGTTTTGGAGAAAAATGTGTTCATTTCATGTATGCGCAAAATGCCTTTGAAATGGCTTTAAAATGGATTTGGAGCATGGAGACGATTATCTCAGGATGGCAATATAAACAAACGAAACTTTTAGTAGATTTCTACTTATTTTATTAAATATTATCTCCACCAAACAGGACAAGCTTGCATCTGTTATAGTTTTGGAGAAAAATGTGTTCATTTCATGTATGCGCGAAATGCCTTAAAAATGGCTTTAAAATGGATTTGGAGCATGGAGACGATTATCTCGGGATTGCAAGATAACCAAACAAAACTTTTAGTGGATTTCTACTTATTTTATTAAATATCATCTCCACCAAACAGGACAAGCTTGCATCTGTTATAGTTTTGGATAAAAATGTGTTCATTTCATGTATGCGCGAAATGCCTTAAAAATGGCTTTAAAATGGATTTGGAGCATGAAGACGATTATCTCGGGATTGCAATATAACCAAACAAAACTTTTAATGGATTTCTACTTATTTTATTAAATATCATCTCCACCAAACAGGACAAGCTTGCATCTGTTATAGTTTTGGAGAAAAATGTGTTCATTTCATGTATGCGCGAAATGCCTTAAAAATGGCTTTAAAATGGATTTGGAGCATGGAGACGATTATCTCGGGATTGCAAGATAACCAAACAAAACTTTTAGTGGATTTCTACTTATTTTATTAAATATCATCTCCACCAAACAGGACAAGCTTGCATCTGTTATAGTTTTGGAGAAAAATGTGTTCATTTCATGTATGCGCGAAATGCCTTAAAAATGGCTTTAAAATGGATTTGGAGCATGGAGACGATTATCTCGGGATTGCAAGATAACCAAACAAAACTTTTAATGGATTTCTACTTATTTTATTAAATATCATCTCCACCAAACAGGACAAGCTTGCATCTGTTATAGTTTTGGAGAAAAATGTGTTCATTTCATGTATGCGCGAAATGCCTTAAAAATGGCTTTAAAATGGATTTGGAGCATGGAGACGATTATCTCGGGATTGCAAGATAACCAAACAAAACTTTTAGTGGATTTCTACTTATTTTATTAAATATCATCTCCACCAAACAGGACAAGCTTGCATGTGTTATAGTTTTGGAGAAAAATGTGTTCATTTCATGTATGCGCAAAATGCCTTTGAAATGGCTTTAAAATGGATTTGGAGCATGGAGACGATTATCTCGGGATTGCAAGATAACCAAACAAAACTTTTAGTGGATTTCTACTTATTTTATTAAATATCATCTCCACCAAACAGGACAAGCTTGCATCTGTTATAGTTTTGGAGAAAAATGTGTTCATTTCATGTATGCGCGAAATGCCTTAAAAATGGCTTTAAAATGGATTTGGAGCATGGAGACGATTATCTCGGGATTGCAAGATAACCAAACAAAACTTTTAGTGGTTTTCTACTTATTTTATTAAATATCATCTCCACCAAACAGGACAAGCTTGCATGTGTTATAGTTTTGGAGAAAAATGTGTTCATTTCATGTATGCGCAAAATGCCTTTGAAATGGCTTTAAAATGGATTTGGAGCATGGAGACGATTATCTCGGGATTGCAAGATAACCAAACAAAACTTTTAGTGGATTTCTACTTATTTTATTAAATATCATCTCCACCAAACAGGACAAGCTTGCATCTGTTATAGTTTTGGAGAAAAATGTGTTCATTTCATGTATGCGCGAAATGCCTTAAAAATGGCTTTAAAATGGATTTGGAGCATGGAGACGATTATCTCGGGATTGCAAGATAACCAAACAAAACTTTTAGTGGATTTCTACTTATTTTATTAAATATCATCTCCACCAAACAGGACAAGCTTGCATCTGTTATAGTTTTGGAGAAAAATGTGTTCATTTCATGTATGCGCGAAATGCCTTAAAAATGGCTTTAAAATGGATTTGGAGCATGGAGACGATTATCTCGGGATTGCAAGATAACCAAACAAAACTTTTAGTGGATTTCTACTTATTTTATTAAATATCATCTCCACCAAACAGGACAAGCTTGCATGTGTTATAGTTTTGGAGAAAAATGTGTTCATTTCATGTATGCGCAAAATGCCTTTGAAATGTCTTTAAAATGGATTTGGAGCATGGAGACGATTATCTCGGGATTGCAAGATAACCAAACAAAACTTTTAGTGGATTTCTACTTATTTTATTAAATATCATCTCCACCAAACAGGACAAGCTTGCATCTGTTATAGTTTTGGAGAAAAATGTGTTCATTTCATGTATGCGCGAAATGCCTTAAAAATGGCTTTAAAATGGATTTGGAGCATGGAGACGATTATCTCGGGATTGCAAGATAACCAAACAAAACTTTTAGTGGATTTCTACTTATTTTATTAAATATCATCTCCACCAAACAGGACAAGCTTGCATCTGTTATAGTTTTGGAGAAAAATGTGTTCATTTCATGTATGCGCGAAATGCCTTAAAAATGGCTTTAAAATGGATTTGGAGCATGGAGACGATTATCTCGGGATTGCAAGATAACCAAACAAAACTTTTAGTGGATTTCTACTTATTTTATTAAATATCATCTCCACCAAACAGGACAAGCTTGCATCTGTTATAGTTTTGGAGAAAAATGTGTTCATTTCATGTATGCGCGAAATGCCTTAAAAATGGCTTTAAAATGGATTTGGTGCATGGAGACGATTATCTCGGGATTGCAAGATAACCAAACAAAACTTTTAGTGGATTTCTACTTATTTTATTAAATATCATCTCCACCAAACAGGACAAGCTTGCATCTGTTATAGTTTTGGAGAAAAATGTGTTCATTTCATGTATGCGCGAAATGCCTTAAAAATGGCTTTAAAATGGATTTGGAGCATGGAGACGATTATCTCGGGATTGCAAGATAACCAAACAAAACTTTTAGTGGATTTCTACTTATTTTATTAAATATCATCTCCACCAAACAGGACAAGCTTGCATCTGTTATAGTTTTGGAGAAAAATGTGTTCATTTCATGTATGCGCGAAATGCCTTAAAAATGGCTTTAAAATGGATTTGGAGCATGGAGACGATTATCTCGGGATTGCAAGATAACCAAACAAAACTTTTAGTGGATTTCTACTTATTTTATTAAATATCATCTCCACCAAACAGGACAAGCTTGCATGTGTTATAGTTTTGGAGAAAAATGTGTTCATTTCATGTATGCGCAAAATGCCTTTGAAATGGCTTTAAAATGGATTTGGAGCATGGAGACGATTATCTCGGGATTGCAAGATAACCAAACAAAACTTTTAGTGGATTTCTACTTATTTTATTAAATATCATCTCCACCAAACAGGACAAGCTTGCATCTGTTATAGTTTTGGAGAAAAATGTGTTCATTTCATGTATGCGCGAAATGCCTTAAAAATGGCTTTAAAATGGATTTGGAGCATGGAGACGATTATCTCGGGATTGCAAGATAACCAAACAAAACTTTTAGTGGTTTTCTACTTATTTTATTAAATATCATCTCCACCAAACAGGACAAGCTTGCATGTGTTATAGTTTTGGAGAAAATGTGTTCATTTCATGTATGCGCAAAATGCCTTTGAAATGGCTTTAAAATGGATTTGGAGCATGGAGACGATTATCTCAGGATGGCAATATAAACAAACGAAACTTTTAGTAGATTTCTACTTATTTTATTAAATATGATCTCCACCAAACAGGACAAGCTTGCATCTGTTATAGTTTTGGAGAAAAATGTGTTCATTTCATGTATGCGCGAAATGCCTTAAAAATGGCTTTAAAATGGATTTGGAGCATGGAGACGATTATCTCGGGATTGCAAGATAACCAAACAAAACTTTTAGTGGATTTCTACTTATTTTATTAAATATCATCTCCACCAAACAGGACAAGCTTGCATCTGTTATAGTTTTAGAGAAAAATGTGTTCATTTCATGTATGCGCGAAATGCCTTAAAAATGGCTTTAAAATGGATTTGGAGCATGGAGACGATTATCTCGGGATTGCAAGATAACCAAACAAAACTTTTAGTGGATTTCTACTTATTTTATTAAATATCATCTCCACCAAACAGGACAAGCTTGCATGTGTTATACTTTTGGAGAAAAATGTGTTCATTTCATGTATGCGCAAAATGCCTTTGAAATGGCTTTAAAATGGATTTGGAGCATGGAGACGATTATCTCAGGATGGCAATATAAACAAACGAAACTTTTAGTAGATTTCTACTTATTTTATTAAATATTATCTCCACCAAACAGGACAAGCTTGCATCTGTTATAGTTTTGGAGAAAAATGTGTTCATTTCATGTATGCGCGAAATGCCTTAAAAATGGCTTTAAAATGGATTTGGAGCATGGAGACGATTATCTCGGGATTGCAAGATAACCAAACAAAACTTTTAGTGGATTTCTACTTATTTTATTAAATATCATCTCCACCAAACAGGACAAGCTTGCATCTGTTATAGTTTTGGAGAAAAATGTGTTCATTTCATGTATGCGCGAAATGCCTTAAAAATGGCTTTAAAATGGATTTGGAGCATGGAGACGATTATCTCGGGATTGCAAGATAACCAAACAAAACTTTTAGTGGATTTCTACTTATTTTATTAAATATCATCTCCACCAAACAGGACAAGCTTGCATGTGTTATAGTTTTGGAGAAAAATGTGTTCATTTCATGTATGCGCAAAATGCCTTTGAAATGGCTTTAAAATGGATTTGGAGCATGGAGACGATTATCTCAGGATGGCAATATAAACAAACGAAACTTTTAGTAGATTTCTACTTATTTTATTAAATATTATCTCCACCAAACAGGACAAGCTTGCATCTGTTATAGTTTTGGAGAAAAATGTGTTCATTTCATGTATGCGCGAAATGCCTTAAAAATGGCTTTAAAATGGATTTGGAGCATGGAGACGATTATCTCGGGATTGCAAGATAACCAAACAAAACTTTTAGTGGATTTCTACTTATTTTATTAAATATCATCTCCACCAAACAGGACAAGCTTGCATCTGTTATAGTTTTGGAGAAAAATGTGTTCATTTCATGTATGCGCGAAATGCCTTAAAAATGGCTTTAAAATGGATTTGGAGCATGAAGACGATTATCTCGGGATTGCAATATAACCAAACAAAACTTTTAGTGGATTTCTACTTATTTTATTAAATATCATCTCCACCAAACAGGACAAGCTTGCATCTGTTATAGTTTTGGAGAAAAATGTGTTCATTTCATGTATGCGCGAAATGCCTTAAAAATGGCTTTAAAATGGATTTGGAGCATGGAGACGATTATCTCGGGATTGCAAGATAACCAAACAAAACTTTTAGTGGATTTCTACTTATTTTATTAAATATCATCTCCACCAAACAGGACAAGCTTGCATCTGTTATAGTTTTGGAGAAAAATGTGTTCATTTCATGTATGCGCGAAATGCCTTAAAAATGGCTTTAAAATGGATTTGGAGCATGGAGACGATTATCTCGGGATTGCAAGATAACCAAACAAAACTTTTAGTGGATTTCTACTTATTTTATTAAATATCATCTCCACCAAACAGGACAAGCTTGCATCTGTTATAGTTTTGGAGAAAAATGTGTTCATTTCATGTATGCGCGAAATGCCTTAAAAATGGCTTTAAAATGGATTTGGAGCATGGAGACGATTATCTCGGGATTGCAATATAACCAAACAAAACTTTTAGTGGATTTCTACTTATTTTATTAAATATCATCTCCACCAAACAGGACAAGCTTGCATCTGTTATAGTTTTGGAGAAAAATGTGTTCATTTCATGTATGCGCGAAATGCCTTAAAAATGGCTTTAAAATGGATTTGGAGCATGGAGACGATTATCTCGGGATTGCAAGATAACCAAACAAAACTTTTAGTGGATTTCTACTTATTTTATTAAATATCATCTCCACCAAACAGGACAAGCTTGCATCTGTTATAGTTTTGGAGAAAAATGTGTTCATTTCATGTATGCGCGAAATGCCTTAAAAATGGCTTTAAAATGGATTTGGAGCATGGAGACGATTATCTCGGGATTGCAAGATAACCAAACAAAACTTTTAGTGGATTTCTACTTATTTTATTAAATATCATCTCCACCAAACAGGACAAGCTTGCATGTGTTATAGTTTTGGAGAAAAATGTGTTCATTTCATGTATGCGCAAAATGCCTTTGAAATGGCTTTAAAATGGATTTGGAGCATGGAGACGATTATCTCAGGATGGCAATATAAACAAACGAAACTTTTAGTAGATTTCTACTTATTTTATTAAATATTATCTCCACCAAACAGGACAAGCTTGCATCTGTTATAGTTTTGGAGAAAAATGTGTTCATTTCATGTATGCGCGAAATGCCTTAAAAATGGCTTTAAAATGGATTTGGAGCATGGAGACGATTATCTCGGGATTGCAAGATAACCAAACAAAACTTTTAGTGGATTTCTACTTATTTTATTAAATATCATCTCCACCAAACAGGACAAGCTTGCATCTGTTATAGTTTTGGAGAAAAATGTGTTCATTTCATGTATGCGCGAAATGCCTTAAAAATGGCTTTAAAATGGATTTGGAGCATGAAGACGATTATCTCGGGATTGCAATATAACCAAACAAAACTTTTAGTGGATTTCTACTTATTTTATTAAATATCATCTCCACCAAACAGGACAAGCTTGCATCTGTTATAGTTTTGGAGAAAAATGTGTTCATTTCATGTATGCGCGAAATGCCTTAAAAATGGCTTTAAAATGGATTTGGAGCATGGAGACGATTATCTCGGGATTGCAAGATAACCAAACAAAACTTTTAGTGGATTTCTACTTATTTTATTAAATATCATCTCCACCAAACAGGACAAGCTTGCATCTGTTATAGTTTTGGAGAAAAATGTGTTCATTTCATGTATGCGCGAAATGCCTTAAAAATGGCTTTAAAATGGATTTGGAGCATGGAGACGATTATCTCGGGATTGCAAGATAACCAAACAAAACTTTTAGTGGATTTCTACTTATTTTATTAAATATCATCTCCACCAAACAGGACAAGCTTGCATCTGTTATAGTTTTGGAGAAAAATGTGTTCATTTCATGTATGCGCGAAATGCCTTAAAAATGGCTTTAAAATGGATTTGGAGCATGGAGACGATTATCTCGGGATTGCAATATAACCAAACAAAACTTTTAGTGGATTTCTACTTATTTTATTAAATATCATCTCCACCAAACAGGACAAGCTTGCATCTGTTATAGTTTTGGAGAAAAATGTGTTCATTTCATGTATGCGCGAAATGCCTTAAAAATGGCTTTAAAATGGATTTGGAGCATGGAGACGATTATCTCGGGATTGCAAGATAACCAAACAAAACTTTTAGTGGATTTCTACTTATTTTATTAAATATCATCTCCACCAAACAGGACAAGCTTGCATCTGTTATAGTTTTGGAGAAAAATGTGTTCATTTCATGTATGCGCGAAATGCCTTAAAAATGGCTTTAAAATGGATTTGGAGCATGGAGACGATTATCTCGGGATTGCAAGATAACCAAATAAAACTTTTAGTGGATTTCTACTTATTTTATTAAATATCATCTCCACCAAACAGGACAAGCTTGCATCTGTTATAGTTTTGGAGAAAAATGTGTTCATTTCATGTATGCGCGAAATGCCTTAAAAATGGCTTTAAAATGGATTTGGAGCATGGAGACGATTATCTCGGGATTGCAAGATAACCGAACAAAACTTTTAGTGGATTTCTACTTATTTTATTAAATATCATCTCCACCAAACAGGACAAGCTTGCATCTGTTATAGTTTTGGAGAAAAATGTGTTCATTTCATGTATGCGCGAAATGCCTTAAAAATGGCTTTAAAATGGATTTGGAGCATGGAGACGATTATCTCGGGATTGCAAGATAACCAAACAAAACTTTTAGTGGATTTCTACTTATTTTATTAAATATCATCTCCACCAAACAGGACAAGCTTGCATCTGTTATAGTTTTGGAGAAAAATGTGTTCATTTCATGTATGCGCGAAATGCCTTAAAAATGGCTTTAAAATGGATTTGGAGCATGGAGACGATTA
This sequence comes from Anomaloglossus baeobatrachus, assembly GCF_048569485.1. Taxonomy (NCBI): domain Eukaryota; kingdom Metazoa; phylum Chordata; class Amphibia; order Anura; family Aromobatidae; genus Anomaloglossus; species Anomaloglossus baeobatrachus. Next base: position 21,925 of record NW_027443112.1, read on the forward strand.
TCTCGGGATTGCAAGATAACCAAACAAAACTTTTAGTGGATTTCTACTTATTTTATTAAATATCATCTCCACCAAACAGGACAAGCTTGCATCTGTTATAGTTTTGGAGAAAAATGTGTTCATTTCATGTATGCGCGAAATGCCTTAAAAATGGCTTTAAAATGGATTTGGAGCATGGAGACGATTATCTCGGGATTGCAAGATAACCAAACAAAACTTTTAGTGGATTTCTACTTATTTTATTAAATATCATCTCCACCAAACAGGACAAGCTTGCATCTGTTACAGTTTTAGAGAAAAATGTGTTCATTTCATGTATGCGCGAAATGCCTTAAAAATGGCTTTAAAATGGATTTGGAGCATGGAGACGATTATCTCGGGATTGCAAGATAACCAAACAAAACTTTTAGTGGATTTCTACTTATTTTATTAAATATCATCTCCACCAAACAGGACAAGCTTGCATGTGTTATAGTTTTGGAGAAAAATGTGTTCATTTCATGTATGCGCAAAATGCCTTTGAAATGGCTTTAAAATGGATTTGGAGCATGGAGACGATTATCTCAGGATGGCAATATAAACAAACGAAACTTTTAGTAGATTTCTACTTATTTTATTAAATATTATCTCCACCAAACAGGACAAGCTTGCATCTGTTATAGTTTTGGAGAAAAATGTGTTCATTTCATGTATGCGCGAAATGCCTTAAAAATGGCTTTAAAATGGATTTGGAGCATGGAGACGATTATCTCGGGATTGCAAGATAACCAAACAAAACTTTTAGTGGATTTCTACTTATTTTATTAAATATCATCTCCACCAAACAGGACAAGCTTGCATCTGTTATAGTTTTGGAGAAAAATGTGTTCATTTCATGTATGCGCGAAATGCCTTAAAAATGGCTTTAAAATGGATTTGGAGCATGGAGACGATTATCTCGGGATTGCAAGATAACCAAACAAAACTTTTAGTGGATTTCTACTTATTTTATTAAATATCATCTCCACCAAACAGGACAAGCTTGCATGTGTTATAGTTTTGGAGAAAAATGTGTTCATTTCATGTATGCGCAAAATGCCTTTGAAATGGCTTTAAAATGGATTTGGAGCATGGAGACGATTATCTCAGGATGGCAATATAAACAAACGAAACTTTTAGTAGATTTCTACTTATTTTATTAAATATTATCTCCACCAAACAGGACAAGCTTGCATCTGTTATAGTTTTGGAGAAAAATGTGTTCATTTCATGTATGCGCGAAATGCCTTAAAAATGGCTTTAAAATGGATTTGGAGCATGGAGACGATTATCTCGGGATTGCAAGATAACCAAACAAAACTTTTAGTGGATTTCTACTTATTTTATTAAATATCATCTCCACCAAACAGGACAAGCTTGCATCTGTTATAGTTTTGGAGAAAAATGTGTTCATTTCATGTATGCGCGAAATGCCTTAAAAATGGCTTTAAAATGGATTTGGAGCATGAAGACGATTATCTCGGGATTGCAATATAACCAAACAAAACTTTTAATGGATTTCTACTTATTTTATTAAATATCATCTCCACCAAACAGGACAAGCTTGCATCTGTTATAGTTTTGGAGAAAAATGTGTTCATTTCATGTATGCGCGAAATGCCTTAAAAATGGCTTTAAAATGGATTTGGAGCATGGAGACGATTATCTCGGGATTGCAAGATAACCAAACAAAACTTTTAGTGGATTTCTACTTATTTTATTAAATATAATCTCCACCAAACAGGACAAGCTTGCATCTGTTATAGTTTTGGAGAAAAATGTGTTCATTTCATGTATGCGCGAAATGCCTTAAAAATGGCTTTAAAATGGATTTGGAGCATGGAGACGATTATCTCGGGATTGCAAGATAACCAAACAAAACTTTTAATGGATTTCTACTTATTTTATTAAATATCATCTCCACCAAACAGGACAAGCTTGCATCTGTTATAGTTTTGGAGAAAAATGTGTTCATTTCATGTATGCGCGAAATGCCTTAAAAATGGCTTTAAAATGGATTTGGAGCATGGAGACGATTATCTCGGGATTGCAAGATAACCAAACAAAACTTTTAGTGGATTTCTACTTATTTTATTAAATATCATCTCCACCAAACAGGACAAGCTTGCATGTGTTATAGTTTTGGAGAAAAATGTGTTCATTTCATGTATGCGCAAAATGCCTTTGAAATGGCTTTAAAATGGATTTGGAGCATGGAGACGATTATCTCGGGATTGCAAGATAACCAAACAAAACTTTTAGTAAATTTCTACTTATTTTATTAAATATCATCTCCACCAAACAGGACAAGCTTGCATCTGTTATAGTTTTGGAGAAAAATGTGTTCATTTTATGTATGCGCGAAATGCCTTAAAAATGGCTTTAAAATGGATTTGGAGCATGGAGACGATTATCTCGGGATTGCAAGATAACCAAACAAAACTTTTAGTGGTTTTCTACTTATTTTATTAAATATCATCTCCACCAAACAGGACAAGCTTGCATGTGTTATAGTTTTGGAGAAAAATGTGTTCATTTCATGTATGCGCAAAATGCCTTTGAAATGGCTTTAAAATGGATTTGGAGCATGGAGACGATTATCTCGGGATTGCAAGATAACCAAACAAAACTTTTAGTGGATTTCTACTTATTTTATTAAATATCATCTCCACCAAACAGGACAAGCTTGCATCTGTTATAGTTTTGGAGAAAAATGTGTTCATTTCATGTATGCGCGAAATGCCTTAAAAATGGCTTTAAAATGGATTTGGAGCATGGAGACGATTATCTCGGGATTGCAAGATAACCAAACAAAACTTTTAGTGGATTTCTACTTATTTTATTAAATATCATCTCCACCAAACAGGACAAGCTTGCATCTGTTATAGTTTTGGAGAAAAATGTGTTCATTTCATGTATGCGCGAAATGCCTTAAAAATGGCTTTAAAATGGATTTGGAGCATGGAGACGATTATCTCGGGATTGCAAGATAACCAAACAAAACTTTTAGTGGATTTCTACTTATTTTATTAAATATCATCTCCACCAAACAGGACAAGCTTGCATCTGTTATAGTTTTGGAGAAAAATGTGTTCATTTCATGTATGCGCGAAATGCCTTAAAAATGGCTTTAAAATGGATTTGGAGCATGGAGACGATTATCTCGGGATTGCAAGATAACCAAACAAAACTTTTAGTGGATTTCTACTTATTTTATTAAATATCATCTCCACCAAACAGGACAAGCTTGCATCTGTTATAGTTTTGGAGAAAAATGTGTTCATTTCATGTATGCGCGAAATGCCTTAAAAATGGCTTTAAAATGGATTTGGAGCATGGAGACGATTATCTCGGGATTGCAAGATAACCAAACAAAACTTTTAGTGGATTTCTACTTATTTTATTAAATATCATCTCCACCAAACAGGACAAGCTTGCATCTGTTATAGTTTTGGAGAAAAATGTGTTCATTTCATGTATGCGCGAAATGCCTTAAAAATGGCTTTAAAATGGATTTGGAGCATGGAGACGATTATCTCGGGATTGCAAGATAACCAAACAAAACTTTTAGTGGATTTCTACTTATTTTATTAAATATCATCTCCACCAAACAGGACAAGCTTGCATCTGTTATAGTTTTGGAGAAAAATGTGTTCATTTCATGTATGCGCGAAATGCCTTAAAAATGGCTTTAAAATGGATTTGGAGCATGGAGACGATTATCTCGGGATTGCAAGATAACCAAACAAAACTTTTAGTGGATTTCTACTTATTTTATTAAATATCATCTCCACCAAACAGGACAAGCTTGCATCTGTTATAGTTTTGGAGAAAAATGTGTTCATTTCATGTATGCGCGAAATGCCTTAAAAATGGCTTTAAAATGGATTTGGAGCATGGAGACGATTATCTCGGGATTGCAAGATAACCAAACAAAACTTTTAGTGGATTTCTACTTATTTTATTAAATATCATCTCCACCAAACAGGACAAGCTTGCATGTGTTATAGTTTTGGAGAAAAATGTGTTCATTTCATGTATGCGCAAAATGCCTTTGAAATGGCTTTAAAATGGATTTGGAGCATGGAGACGATTATCTCGGGATTGCAAGATAACCAAACAAAACTTTTAGTGGATTTCTACTTATTTTATTAAATATCATCTCCACCAAACAGGACAAGCTTGCATCTGTTATAGTTTTGGAGAAAAATGTGTTCATTTCATGTATGCGCGAAATGCCTTAAAAATGGCTTTAAAATGGATTTGGAGCATGGAGACGATTATCTCGGGATTGCAAGATAACCAAACAAAACTTTTAGTGGTTTTCTACTTATTTTATTAAATATCATCTCCACCAAACAGGACAAGCTTGCATGTGTTATAGTTTTGGAGAAAAATGTGTTCATTTCATGTATGCGCAAAATGCCTTTGAAATGGCTTTAAAATGGATTTGGAGCATGGAGACGATTATCTCAGGATGGCAATATAAACAAACGAAACTTTTAGTAGATTTCTACTTATTTTATTAAATATGATCTCCACCAAACAGGACAAGCTTGCATCTGTTATAGTTTTGGAGAAAAATGTGTTCATTTCATGTATGCGCGAAATGCCTTAAAAATGGCTTTAAAATGGATTTGGAGCATGGAGACGATTATCTCGGGATTGCAAGATAACCAAACAAAACTTTTAGTGGATTTCTACTTATTTTATTAAATATCATCTCCACCAAACAGGACAAGCTTGCATCTGTTATAGTTTTGGAGAAAAATGTGTTCATTTCATGTATGCGCGAAATGCCTTAAAAATGGCTTTAAAATGGATTTGGAGCATGGAGACGATTATCTCGGGATTGCAAGATAACCAAACAAAACTTTTAGTGGATTTCTACTTATTTTATTAAATATCATCTCCACCAAACAGGACAAGCTTGCATCTGTTATAGTTTTGGAGAAAAATGTGTTCATTTCATGTATGCGCGAAATGCCTTAAAAATGGCTTTAAAATGGATTTGGAGCATGGAGACGATTATCTCGGGATTGCAAGATAACCAAACAAAACTTTTAGTGGATTTCTACTTATTTTATTAAATATCATCTCCACCAAACAGGACAAGCTTGCATCTGTTATAGTTTTGGAGAAAAATGTGTTCATTTCATGTATGCGCGAAATGCCTTAAAAATGGCTTTAAAATGGATTTGGAGCATGGAGACGATTATCTCGGGATTGCAAGATAACCAAACAAAACTTTTAGTGGATTTCTACTTATTTTATTAAATATCATCTCCACCAAACAGGACAAGCTTGCATCTGTTATAGTTTTGGAGAAAAATGTGTTCATTTCATGTATGCGCGAAATGCCTTAAAAATGGCTTTAAAATGGATTTGGAGCATGGAGACGATTATCTCGGGATTGCAAGATAACCAAACAAAACTTTTAGTGGATTTCTACTTATTTTATTAAATATCATCTCCACCAAACAGGACAAGCTTGCATCTGTTATAGTTTTGGAGAAAAATGTGTTCATTTCATGTATGCGCGAAATGCCTTAAAAATGGCTTTAAAATGGATTTGGAGCATGGAGACGATTATCTCGGGATTGCAAGATAACCAAACAAAACTTTTAGTGGATTTCTACTTATTTTATTAAATATCATCTCCACCAAACAGGACAAGCTTGCATCTGTTATAGTTTTGGAGAAAAATGTGTTCATTTCATGTATGCGCGAAATGCCTTAAAAATGGCTTTAAAATGGATTTGGAGCATGGAGACGATTATCTCGGGATTGCAAGATAACCAAACAAAACTTTTAGTGGATTTCTACTTATTTTATTAAATATCATCTCCACCAAACAGGACAAGCTTGCATGTGTTATAGTTTTGGAGAAAAATGTGTTCATTTCATGTATGCGCAAAATGCCTTTGAAATGGCTTTAAAATGGATTTGGAGCATGGAGACGATTATCTCGGGATTGCAAGATAACCAAACAAAACTTTTAGTGGATTTCTACTTATTTTATTAAATATCATCTCCACCAAACAGGACAAGCTTGCATCTGTTATAGTTTTGGAGAAAAATGTGTTCATTTCATGTATGCGCGAAATGCCTTAAAAATGGCTTTAAAATGGATTTGGAGCATGGAGACGATTATCTCGGGATTGCAAGATAACCAAACAAAACTTTTAGTGGATTTCTACTTATTTTATTAAATATCATCTCCACCAAACAGGACAAGCTTGCATCTGTTATAGTTTTGGAGAAAAATGTGTTCATTTCATGTATGCGCGAAATGCCTTAAAAATGGCTTTAAAATGGATTTGGAGCATGGAGACGATTATCTCGGGATTGCAAGATAACCAAACAAAACTTTTAGTGGATTTCTACTTATTTTATTAAATATCATCTCCACCAAACAGGACAAGCTTGCATGTGTTATAGTTTTGGAGAAAAATGTGTTCATTTCATGTATGCGCAAAATGCCTTTGAAATGGCTTTAAAATGGATTTGGAGCATGGAGACGATTATCTCGGGATTGCAAGATAACCAAACAAAACTTTTAGTGGATTTCTACTTATTTTATTAAATATCATCTCCACCAAACAGGACAAGCTTGCATCTGTTATAGTTTTGGAGAAAAATGTGTTCATTTCATGTATGCGCGAAATGCCTTAAAAATGGCTTTAAAATGGATTTGGAGCATGGAGACGATTATCTCGGGATTGCAAGATAACCAAACAAAACTTTTAGTGGATTTCTACTTATTTTATTAAATATCATCTCCACCAAACAGGACAAGCTTGCATCTGTTATAGTTTTGGAGAAAAATGTGTTCATTTCATGTATGCGCGAAATGCCTTAAAAATGGCTTTAAAATGGATTTGGAGCATGGAGACGATTATCTCGGGATTGCAAGATAACCAAACAAAACTTTTAGTGGATTTCTACTTATTTTATTAAATATCATCTCCACCAAACAGGACAAGCTTGCATCTGTTATAGTTTTAGAGAAAAATGTGTTCATTTCATGTATGCGCGAAATGCCTTAAAAATGGCTTTAAAATGGATTTGGAGCATGGAGACGATTATCTCGGGATTGCAAGATAACCAAACAAAACTTTTAGTGGATTTCTACTTATTTTATTAAATATCATCTCCACCAAACAGGACAAGCTTGCATGTGTTATAGTTTTGGAGAAAAATGTGTTCATTTCATGTATGCGCAAAATGCCTTTGAAATGGCTTTAAAATGGATTTGGAGCATGGAGACGATTATCTCAGGATGGCAATATAAACAAACGAAACTTTTAGTAGATTTCTACTTATTTTATTAAATATTATCTCCACCAAACAGGACAAGCTTGCATCTGTTATAGTTTTGGAGAAAAATGTGTTCATTTCATGTATGCGCGAAATGCCTTAAAAATGGCTTTAAAATGGATTTGGAGCATGGAGACGATTATCTCGGGATTGCAATATAACCAAACAAAACTTTTAGTGGATTTCTACTTATTTTATTAAATATCATCTCCACCAAACAGGACAAGCTTGCATCTGTTATAGTTTTGGAGAAAAATGTGTTCATTTCATGTATGCGCGAAATGCCTTAAAAATGGCTTTAAAATGGATTTGGAGCATGGAGACGATTATCTCGGGATTGCAAGATAACCAAACAAAACTTTTAGTGGATTTCTACTTATTTTATTAAATATCATCTCCACCAAACAGGACAAGCTTGCATCTGTTATAGTTTTGGAGAAAAATGTGTTCACTTCATGTATGCGCGAAATGCCTTAAAAATGGCTTTAAAATGGATTTGGAGCATGGAGACGATTATCTCGGGTTTGCAAGATAACCAAACAAAACTTTTAGTGGATTTCTACTTATTTTATTAAATATCATCTCCACCAAACAGGACAAGCTTGCATCTGTTATAGTTTTGGAGAAAAATGTGTTCATTTCATGTATGCGCAAAATGCCTTAAAAATGGCTTTAAAATGGATTTGGAGCATGGAGACGATTATCTCGGGATTGCAAGATAACCAAACAAAACTTTTAGTGGATTTCTACTTATTTTATTAAATATCATCTCCACCAAACAGGACAAGCTTGCATCTGTTATAGTTTTGGAGAAAAATGTGTTCATTTCATGTATGCGCGAAATGCCTTAAAAATGGCTTTAAAATGGATTTGGAGCATGGAGACGATTATCTCGGGATTGCAAGATAATCAAACAAAACTTTTAGTGGTTTTCTACTTATTTTATTAAATATCATCTCCACCAAACAGGACAAGCTTGCATGTGTTATAGTTTTGGAGAAAAATGTGTTCATTTCATGTATGCGCAAAATGCCTTTGAAATGGCTTTAAAATGGATTTGGTGCATGGAGACGATTATCTCGGTATTGCAAGATAACCAAACAAAACTTTTAGTGGATTTCTACTTATTTTATTAAATATCATCTCCACCAAACAGGACAAGCTTGCATCTGTTATAGTTTTGGAGAAAAATGTGTTCATTTCATGTATGCGCGAAATGCCTTAAAAATGGCTTTAAAATGGATTTGGAGCATGGAGACGATTATCTCGGGATTGCAAGATAACCAAACAAAACTTTTAGTGGATTTCTACTTATTTTATTAAATATCATCTCCACCAAACAGGACAAGCTTGCATCTGTTATAGTTTTGGAGAAAAATGTGTTCATTTCATGTATGCGCGAAATGCCTTAAAATGGCTTTAAAATGGATTTGGAGCATGGAGACGATTATCTCGGGATTGCAAGATAACCAAACAAAACTTTTAGTGGATTTCTACTTATTTTATTAAATATCATCTCCACCAAACAGGACAAGCTTGCATGTGTTATAGTTTTGGAGAAAAATGTGTTCATTTCATGTATGCGCAAAATGCCTTTGAAATGGCTTTAAAATGGATTTGGAGCATGGAGACGATTATCTCGGGATTGCAAGATAACCAAACAAAACTTTTAGTGGATTTCTACTTATTTTATTAAATATCATCTCCACCAAACAGGACAAGCTTGCATCTGTTATAGTTTTGGAGAAAAATGTGTTCATTTCATGTATGCGCGAAATGCCTTAAAAATGGCTTTAAAATGGATTTGGAGCATGGAGACGATTATCTCGGGATTGCAAGATAACCAAACAAAACTTTTAGTGGATTTCTACTTATTTTATTAAATATCATCTCCACCAAACAGGACAAGCTTGCATCTGTTATAGTTTTGGAGAAAAATGTGTTCATTTCATGTATGCGCGAAATGCCTTAAAAATGGCTTTAAAATGGATTTGGAGCATGGAGACGATTATCTCGGGATTGCAAGATAACCAAACAAAACTTTTAGTGGATTTCTACTTATTTTATTAAATATCATCTCCACCAAACAGGACAAGCTTGCATCTGTTATAGTTTTAGAGAAAAATGTGTTCATTTCATGTATGCGCGAAATGCCTTAAAAATGGCTTTAAAATGGATTTGGAGCATGGAGACGATTATCTCGGGATTGCAAGATAACCAAACAAAACTTTTAGTGGATTTCTACTTATTTTATTAAATATCATCTCCACCAAACAGGACAAGCTTGCATGTGTTATAGTTTTGGAGAAAAATGTGTTCATTTCATGTATGCGCAAAATGCCTTTGAAATGGCTTTAAAATGGATTTGGAGCATGGAGACGATTATCTCAGGATGGCAATATAAACAAACGAAACTTTTAGTAGATTTCTACTTATTTTATTAAATATTATCTCCACCAAACAGGACAAGCTTGCATCTGTTATAGTTTTGGAGAAAAATGTGTTCATTTCATGTATGCGCGAAATGCCTTAAAAATGGCTTTAAAATGGATTTGGAGCATGGAGACGATTATCTCGGGATTGCAAGATAACCAAACAAAACTTTTAGTGGATTTCTACTTATTTTATTAAATATCATCTCCACCAAACAGGACAAGCTTGCATCTGTTATAGTTTTGGAGAAAAATGTGTTCATTTCATGTATGCGCGAAATGCCTTAAAAATGGCTTTAAAATGGATTTGGAGCATGGAGACGATTATCTCGGGATTGCAAGATAACCAAACAAAACTTTTAGTGGATTTCTACTTATTTTATTAAATATCATCTCCACCAAACAGGACAAGCTTGCATCTGTTATAGTTTTGGAGAAAAATGTGTTCATTTCATGTATGCGCGAAATGCCTTAAAAATGGCTTTAAAATGGATTTGGAGCATGGAGACGATTATCTCGGGATTGCAAGATAACCAAACAAAACTTTTAGTGGATTTCTACTTATTTTATTAAATATCATCTCCACCAAACAGGACAAGCTTGCATCTGTTATAGTTTTAGAGAAAAATGTGTTCATTTCATGTATGCGCGAAATGCCTTAAAAATGGCTTTAAAATGGATTTGGAGCATGGAGACGATTATCTCGGGATTGCAAGATAACCAAACAAAACTTTTAGTGGATTTCTACTTATTTTATTAAATATCATCTCCACCAAACAGGACAAGCTTGCATGTGTTATAGTTTTGGAGAAAAATGTGTTCATTTCATGTATGCGCAAAATGCCTTTGAAATGGCTTTAAAATGGATTTGGAGCATGGAGACGATTATCTCAGGATGGCAATATAAACAAACGAAACTTTTAGTAGATTTCTACTTATTTTATTAAATATTATCTCCACCAAACAGGACAAGCTTGCATCTGTTATAGTTTTGGAGAAAAATGTGTTCATTTCATGTATGCGCGAAATGCCTTAAAAATGGCTTTAAAATGGATTTGGAGCATGGAGACGATTATCTCGGGATTGCAAGATAACCAAACAAAACTTTTAGTGGATTTCTACTTATTTTATTAAATATCATCTCCACCAAACAGGACAAGCTTGCATCTGTTATAGTTTTGGAGAAAAATGTGTTCATTTCATGTATGCGCGAAATGCCTTAAAAATGGCTTTAAAATGGATTTGGAGCATGGAGACGATTATCTCGGGATTGCAAGATAACCAAACAAAACTTTTAGTGGATTTCTACTTATTTTATTAAATATCATCTCCACCAAACAGGACAAGCTTGCATCTGTTATAGTTTTGGAGAAAAATGTGTTCATTTCATGTATGCGCGAAATGCCTTAAAAATGGCTTTAAAATGGATTTGGAGCATGGAGACGATTATCTCGGGATTGCAAGATAACCAAACAAAACTTTTAGTGGATTTCTACTTATTTTATTAAATATCATCTCCACCAAACAGGACAAGCTTGCATCTGTTATAGTTTTAGAGAAAAATGTGTTCATTTCATGTATGCGCGAAATGCCTTAAAATGGCTTTAAAATGGATTTGGAGCATGGAGACGATTATCTCGGGATTGCAAAATAACCAAACAAAACTTTTAGTGGATTTCTACTTATTTTATTAAATATCATCTCCACCAAACAGGACAAGCTTGCATGTGTTATAGTTTTGGAGAAAAATGTGTTCATTTCATGTATGCGCAAAATGCCTTTGAAATGGCTTTAAAATGGATTTGGAGCATGGAGACGATTATCTCAGGATGGCAATATAAACAAACGAAACTTTTAGTAGATTTCTACTTATTTTATTAAATATTATCTCCACCAAACAGGACAAGCTTGCATCTGTTATAGTTTTGGAGAAAAATGTGTTCATTTCATGTATGCGCGAAATGCCTTAAAAATGGCTTTAAAATGGATTTGGAGCATGGAGACGATTATCTCGGGATTGCAAGATAACCAAACAAAACTTTTAGTGGATTTCTACTTATTTTATTAAATATCATCTCCACCAAACAGGACAAGCTTGCATCTGTTATAGTTTTGGAGAAAAATGTGTTCATTTCATGTATGCGCGAAATGCCTTAAAAATGGCTTTAAAATGGATTTGGAGCATGGAGACGATTATCTCGGGATTGCAAGATAACCAAACAAAACTTTTAGTGGATTTCTACTTATTTTATTAAATATCATCTCCACCAAACAGGACAAGCTTGCATGTGTTATAGTTTTGGAGAAAAATGTGTTCATTTCATGTATGCGCAAAATGCCTTTGAAATGGCTTTAAAATGGATTTGGAGCATGGAGACGATTATCTCAGGATGGCAATATAAACAAACGAAACTTTTAGTAGATTTCTATTTATTTTATTAAATATTATCTCCACCAAACAGGACAAGCTTGCATCTGTTATAGTTTTGGAGAAAAATGTGTTCATTTCATGTATGCGCGAAATGCCTTAAAAATGGCTTTAAAATGGATTTGGAGCATGGAGACGATTATCTCGGGATTGCAAGATAACCAAACAAAACTTTTAGTGGATTTCTACTTATTTTATTAAATATCATCTCCACCAAACAGGACAAGCTTGCATCTGTTATAGTTTTGGAGAAAAATGTGTTCATTTCATGTATGCGCGAAATGCCTTAAAAATGGCTTTAAAATGGATTTGGAGCATGAAGACGATTATCTCGGGATTGCAATATAACCAAACAAAACTTTTAGTGGATTTCTACTTATTTTATTAAATATCATCTCCACCAAACAGGACAAGCTTGCATCTGTTATAGTTTTGGAGAAAAATGTGTTCATTTCATGTATGCGCGAAATGCCTTAAAAATGGCTTTAAAATGGATTTGGAGCATGGAGACGATTATCTCGGGATTGCAAGATAACCAAACAAAACTTTTAGTGGATTTCTACTTATTTTATTAAATATCATCTCCACCAAACAGGACAAGCTTGCATCTGTTATAGTTTTGGAGAAAAATGTGTTCATTTCATGTATGCGCGAAATGCCTTAAAAATGGCTTTAAAATGGATTTGGAGCATGGAGACGATTATCTCGGGATTGCAAGATAACCAAACAAAACTTTTAGTGGATTTCTACTTATTTTATTAAATATCATCTCCACCAAACAGGACAAGCTTGCATCTGTTATAGTTTTGGAGAAAAATGTGTTCATTTCATGTATGCGCGAAATGCCTTAAAAATGGCTTTAAAATGGATTTGGAGCATGGAGACGATTATCTCGGGATTGCAAGATAACCAAACAAAACTTTTAGTGGATTTCTACTTATTTTATTAAATATCATCTCATCTCCACCAAACAGGACAAGCTTGCATCTGTTATAGTTTTGGAGAAAAATGTGTTCATTTCATGTATGCGCGAAATGCCTTAAAAATGGCTTTAAAATGGATTTGGAGCATGGAGACGATTATCTCGGGATTGCAAGATAACCAAACAAAACTTTTAGTGGTTTTCTACTTATTTTATTAAATATCATCTCCACCAAACAGGACAAGCTTGCATGTGTTATAGTTTTGGAGAAAAATGTGTTCATTTCATGTATGCGCAAAATGCCTTTGAAATGGCTTTAAAATGGATTTGGAGCATGGAGACGATTATCTCGGGATTGCAAGATAACCAAACAAAACTTTTAGTGGATTTCTACTTATTTTATTAAATATCATCTCCACCAAACAGGACAAGCTTGCATCTGTTATAGTTTTGGAGAAAAATGTGTTCATTTCATGTATGCGCGAAATGCCTTAAAAATGGCTTTAAAATGGATTTGGAGCATGGAGACGATTATCTCGGGATTGCAAGATAACCAAACAAAACTTTTAGTAAATTTCTACTTATTTTATTAAATATCATCTCCACCAAACAGGACAAGCTTGCATCTGTTATAGTTTTGGAGAAAAATGTGTTCATTTCATGTATGCGCGAAATGCCTTAAAAATGGCTTTAAAATGGATTTGGAGCATGGAGACGATTATCTCGGGATTGCAAGATAACCAAACAAAACTTTTAGTGGATTTCTACTTATTTTATTAAATATCATCTCCACCAAACAGGACAAGCTTGCATGTGTTATAGTTTTGGAGAAAAATGTGTTCATTTCATGTATGCGCAAAATGCCTTTGAAATGGCTTTAAAAGGGATTTGGAGCATGGAGACGATTATCTCGGGATTGCAAGATAACCAAACAAAACTTTTAGTGGATTTCTACTTATTTTATTAAATATCATCTCCACCAAACAGGACAAGCTTGCATCTGTTATAGTTTTGGAGAAAAATGTGTTCATTTCATGTATGCGCGAAATGCCTTAAAAATGGCTTTAAAATGGATTTGGAGCATGGAGACGATTATCTCGGGATTGCAAGATAACCAAACAAAACTTTTAGTGGATTTCTACTTATTTTATTAAATATCATCTCCACCAAACAGGACAAGCTTGCATCTGTTATAGTTTTGGAGAAAAATGTGTTCATTTCATGTATGCGCGAAATGCCTTAAAAATGGCTTTAAAATGGATTTGGAGCATGGAGACGATTATCTCGGGATTGCAAGATAACCAAACAAAACTTTTAGTGGATTTCTACTTATTTTATTAAATATCATCTCCACCAAACAGGACAAGCTTGCATCTGTTATAGTTTTAGAGAAAAATGTGTTCATTTCATGTATGCGCGAAATGCCTTAAAAATGGCTTTAAAATGGATTTGGAGCATGGAGACGATTATCTCGGGATTGCAAGATAACCAAACAAAACTTTTATTGGATTTCTACTTATTTTATTAAATATCATCTCCACCAAACAGGACAAGCTTGCATGTGTTATAGTTTTGGAGAAAAATGTGTTCATTTCATGTATGCGCAAAATGCCTTTGAAATGGCTTTAAAATGGATTTGGAGCATGGAGACGATTATCTCAGGATGGCAATATAAACAAACGAAATTTTTAGTAGATTTCTACTTATTTTATTAAATATTATCTCCACCAAACAGGACAAGCTTGCATCTGTTATAGTTTTGGAGAAAAATGTGTTCATTTCATGTATGCGCGAAATGCCTTAAAAATGGCTTTAAAATGGATTTGGAGCATGGAGACGATTATCTCGGGATTGCAAGATAACCAAACAAAACTTTTAGTGGATTTCTACTTATTTTATTAAATATCATCTCCACCAAACAGGACAAGCTTGCATCTGTTATAGTTTTGGAGAAAAATGTGTTCATTTCATGTATGCGCGAAATGCCTTAAAAATGGCTTTAAAATGGATTTGGAGCATGGAGACGATTATCTCGGGATTGCAAGATAACCAAACAAAACTTTTAGTGGATTTCTACTTATTTTATTAAATATCATCTCCACCAAACAGGACAAGCTTGCATGTGTTATAGTTTTGGAGAAAAATGTGTTCATTTCATGTATGCGCAAAATGCCTTTGAAATGGCTTTAAAATGGATTTGGAGCATGGAGACGATTATCTCAGGATGGCAATATAAACAAACGAAACTTTTAGTAGATTTCTACTTATTTTATTAAATATTATCTCCACCAAACAGGACAAGCTTGCATCTGTTATAGTTTTGGAGAAAAATGTGTTCATTTCATGTATGCGCGAAATGCCTTAAAAATGGCTTTAAAATGGATTTGGAGCATGAAGACGATTATCTCGGGATTGCAATATAACCAAACAAAACTTTTAGTGGATTTCTACTTATTTTATTAAATATCATCTCCACCAAACAGGACAAGCTTGCATCTGTTATAGTTTTGGAGAAAAATGTGTTCATTTCATGTATGCGCGAAATGCCTTAAAAATGGCTTTAAAATGGATTTGGAGCATGGAGACGATTATCTCGGGATTGCAAGATAACCAAACAAAACTTTTAGTGGATTTCTACTTATTTTATTAAATATCATCTCCACCAAACAGGACAAGCTTGCATCTGTTATAGTTTTGGAGAAAAATGTGTTCATTTCATGTATGCGCGAAATGCCTTAAAAATGGCTTTAAAATGGATTTGGAGCATGGAGACGATTATCTCGGGATTGCAAGATAACCAAACAAAACTTTTAGTGGATTTCTACTTATTTTATTAAATATCATCTCCACCAAACAGGACAAGCTTGCATCTGTTATAGTTTTGGAGAAAAATGTGTTCATTTCATGTATGCGCGAAATGCCTTAAAAATGGCTTTAAAATGGATTTGGAGCATGGAGACGATTATCTCGGGATTGCAAGATAACCAAACAAAACTTTTAGTGGATTTCTACTTATTTTATTAAATATCATCTCCACCAAACAGGACAAGCTTGCATGTGTTATAGTTTTGGAGAAAAATGTGTTCATTTCATGTATGCGCAAAATGCCTTTGAAATGGCTTTAAAATGGATTTGGAGCATGGAGACGATTATCTCAGGATGGCAATATAAACAAACGAAACTTTTAGTAGATTTCTACTTATTTTAATAAATATTATCTCCACCAAACAGGACAAGCTTGCATCTGTTATAGTTTTGGAGAAAAATGTGTTCATTTCATGTATGCGCGAAATGCCTTAAAAATGGCTTTAAAATGGATTTGGAGCATGGAGACGATTATCTCGGGATTGCAAGATAACCAAACAAAACTTTTAGTGGATTTCTACTTATTTTATTAAATATCATCTCCACCAAACAGGACAAGCTTGCATCTGTTATAGTTTTGGAGAAAAATGTGTTCATTTCATGTATGCGCGAAATGCCTTAAAAATGGCTTTAAAATGGATTTGGAGCATGAAGACGATTATCTCGGGATTGCAATATAACCAAACAAAACTTTTAGTGGATTTCTACTTATTTTATTAAATATCATCTCCACCAAACAGGACAAGCTTGCATCTGTTATAGTTTTGGAGAAAAATGTGTTCATTTCATGTATGCGCGAAATGCCTTAAAAATGGCTTTAAAATGGATTTGGAGCATGGAGACGATTATCTCGGGATTGCAAGATAACCAAACAAAACTTTTAGTGGATTTCTACTTATTTTATTAAATATCATCTCCACCAAACAGGACAAGCTTGCATCTGTTATAGTTTTGGAGAAAAATGTGTTCATTTCATGTATGCGCGAAATGCCTTAAAAATGGCTTTAAAATGGATTTGGAGCATGGAGACGATTATCTCGGGATTGCAAGATAAATAAACAAAACTTTTAGTGGATTTCTACTTATTTTATTAAATATCATCTCCACCAAACAGGACAAGCTTGCATCTGTTATAGTTTTGGAGAAAAATGTGTTCATTTCATGTATGCGCGAAATGCCTTAAAAATGGCTTTAAAATGGATTTGGAGCATGGAGACGATTATCTCGGGATTGCAAGATAACCAAACAAAACTTTTAGTGGATTTCTACTTATTTTATTAAATATCATCTCATCTCCACCAAACAGGACAAGCTTGCATCTGTTATAGTTTTGGAGAAAAATGTGTTCATTTCATGTATGCGCGAAATGCCTTAAAAATGGCTTTAAAATGGATTTGGAGCATGGAGACGATTATCTCGGGATTGCAAGATAACCAAACAAAACTTTTAGTGGATTTCTACTTATTTTATTAAATATCATCTCCACCAAACAGGACAAGCTTGCATCTGTTATAGTTTTGGAGAAAAATGTGTTCATTTCATGTATGCGCGAAATGCCTTAAAAATGGCTTTAAAATGGATTTGGAGCATGAAGACGATTATCTCGGGATTGCAATATAACCAAACAAAACTTTTAGTGGATTTCTACTTATTTTATTAAATATCATCTCCACCAAACAGGACAAGCTTGCATCTGTTATAGTTTTGGAGAAAAATGTGTTCATTTCATGTATGCGCGAAATGCCTTAAAAATGGCTTTAAAATGGATTTGGAGCATGGAGACGATTATCTCGGGATTGCAAGATAACCAAACAAAACTTTTAGTGGATTTCTACTTATTTTATTAAATATCATCTCCACCAAACAGGACAAGCTTGCATCTGTTATAGTTTTGGAGAAAAATGTGTTCATTTCATGTATGCGCGAAATGCCTTAAAAATGGCTTTAAAATGGATTTGGAGCATGGAGACGATTATCTCGGGATTGCAAGATAACCAAACAAAACTTTTAGTGGATTTCTACTTATTTTATTAAATATCATCTCCACCAAACAGGACAAGCTTGCATCTGTTATAGTTTTGGAGAAAAATGTGTTCATTTCATGTATGCGCGAAATGCCTTAAAAATGGCTTTAAAATGGATTTGGAGCATGGAGACGATTATCTCGGGATTGCAAGATAACCAAACAAAACTTTTAGTGGATTTCTACTTATTTTATTAAATATCATCTCATCTCCACCAAACAGGACAAGCTTGCATCTGTTATAGTTTTGGAGAAAAATGTGTTCATTTCATGTATGCGCGAAATGCCTTAAAAATGGCTTTAAAATGGATTTGGAGCATGGAGACGATTATCTCGGGATTGCAAGATAACCAAACAAAACTTTTAGTGGATTTCTACTTATTTTATTAAATATCATCTCCACCAAACAGGACAAGCTTGCATCTGTTATAGTTTTGGAGAAAAATGTGTTCATTTCATGTATGCGCGAAATGCCTTAAAAATGGCTTTAAAATGGATTTGGAGCATGAAGACGATTATCTCGGGATTGCAATATAACCAAACAAAACTTTTAGTGGATTTCTACTTATTTTATTAAATATCATCTCCACCAAACAGGACAAGCTTGCATCTGTTATAGTTTTGGAGAAAAATGTGTTCATTTCATGTATGCGCGAAATGCCTTAAAAATGGCTTTAAAATGGATTTGGAGCATGGAGACGATTATCTCGGGATTGCAAGATAACCAAACAAAACTTTTAGTGGATTTCTACTTATTTTATTAAATATCATCTCCACCAAACAGGACAAGCTTGCATCTGTTATAGTTTTGGAGAAAAATGTGTTCATTTCATGTATGCGCGAAATGCCTTAAAAATGGCTTTAAAATGGATTTGGAGCATGAAGACGATTATCTCGGGATTGCAATATAACCAAACAAAACTTTTAGTGGATTTCTACTTATTTTATTAAATATCATCTCCACCAAACAGGACAAGCTTGCATCTGTTATAGTTTTGGAGAAAAATGTGTTCATTTCATGTATGCGCGAAATGCCTTAAAAATGGCTTTAAAATGGATTTGGAGCATGGAGACGATTATCTCGGGATTGCAAGATAACCAAACAAAACTTTTAGTGGATTTCTACTTATTTTATTAAATATCATCTCCACCAAACAGGACAAGCTTGCATCTGTTATAGTTTTGGAGAAAAATGTGTTCATTTCATGTATGCGCGAAATGCCTTAAAAATGGCTTTAAAATGGATTTGGAGCATGGAGACGATTATCTCGGGATTGCAAGATAACCAAACAAAACTTTTAGTAAATTTCTACTTATTTTATTAAATATCATCTCCACCAAACAGGACAAGCTTGCATCTGTTATAGTTTTGGAGAAAAATGTGTTCATTTCATGTATGCGCGAAATGCCTTAAAAATGGCTTTAAAATGGATTTGGAGCATGGAGACGATTATCTCGGGATTGCAAGATAACCAAACAAAACTTTTAGTGGATTTCTACTTATTTTATTAAATATCATCTCATCTCCACCAAACAGGACAAGCTTGCATCTGTTATAGTTTTGGAGAAAAATGTGTTCATTTCATGTATGCGCGAAATGCCTTAAAAATGGCTTTAAAATGGATTTGGAGCATGGAGACGATTATCTCGGGATTGCAAAATAACCAAACAAAACTTTTAGTGGTTTTCTACTTATTTTATTAAATATCATCTCCACCAAACAGGACAAGCTTGCATGTGTTATAGTTTTGGAGAAAAATGTGTTCATTTCATGTATGCGCAAAATGCCTTTGAAATGGCTTTAAAATGGATTTGGAGCATGGAGACGATTATCTCGGGATTGCAAGATAACCAAACAAAACTTTTAGTGGATTTCTACTTATTTTATTAAATATCATCTCCACCAAACAGGACAAGCTTGCATCTGTTATAGTTTTGGAGAAAAATGTGTTCATTTCATGTATGCGCGAAATGCCTTAAAAATGGCTTTAAAATGGATTTGGAGCATGGAGACGATTATCTCGGGATTGCAAGATAACCAAACAAAACTTTTAGTAAATTTCTACTTATTTTATTAAATATCATCTCCACCAAACAGGACAAGCTTGCATCTGTTATAGTTTTGGAGAAAAATGTGTTCATTTCATGTATGCGCGAAATGCCTTAAAAATGGCTTTAAAATGGATTTGGAGCATGGAGACGATTATCTCGGGATTGCAAGATAACCAAACAAAACTTTTAGTGGATTTCTACTTATTTTATTAAATATCATCTCCACCAAACAGGACAAGCTTGCATGTGTTATAGTTTTGGAGAAAAATGTGTTCATTTCATGTATGCGCAAAATGCCTTTGAAATGGCTTTAAAAGGGATTTGGAGCATGGAGACGATTATCTCGGGATTGCAAGATAACCAAACAAAACTTTTAGTGGATTTCTACTTATTTTATTAAATATCATCTCCACCAAACAGGACAAGCTTGCATCTGTTATAGTTTTCGAGAAAAATGTGTTCATTTCATGTATGCGCGAAATGCCTTAAAAATGGCTTTAAAATGGATTTGGAGCATGGAGACGATTATCTCGGGATTGCAAGATAACCAAACAAAACTTTTAGTGGATTTCTACTTATTTTATTAAATATCATCTCCACCAAACAGGACAAGCTTGCATCTGTTATAGTTTTGGAGAAAAATGTGTTCATTTCATGTATGCGCGAAATGCCTTAAAAATGGCTTTAAAATGGATTTGGAGCATGGAGACGATTATCTCGGGATTGCAAGATAACCAAACAAAACTTTTAGTGGATTTCTACTTATTTTATTAAATATCATCTCCACCAAACAGGACAAGCTTGCATCTGTTATAGTTTTAGAGAAAAATGTGTTCATTTCATGTATGCGCGAAATGCCTTAAAAATGGCTTTAAAATGGATTTGGAGCATGGAGACGATTATCTCGGGATTGCAAGATAACCAAACAAAACTTTTATTGGATTTCTACTTATTTTATTAAATATCATCTCCACCAAACAGGACAAGCTTGCATGTGTTATAGTTTTGGAGAAAAATGTGTTCATTTCATGTATGCGCAAAATGCCTTTGAAATGGCTTTAAAATGGATTTGGAGCATGGAGACGATTATCTCAGGATGGCAATATAAACAAACGAAATTTTTAGTAGATTTCTACTTATTTTATTAAATATTATCTCCACCAAACAGGACAAGCTTGCATCTGTTATAGTTTTGGAGAAAAATGTGTTCATTTCATGTATGCGCGAAATGCCTTAAAAATGGCTTTAAAATGGATTTGGAGCATGGAGACGATTATCTCGGGATTGCAAGATAACCAAACAAAACTTTTAGTGGATTTCTACTTATTTTATTAAATATCATCTCCACCAAACAGGACAAGCTTGCATCTGTTATAGTTTTGGAGAAAAATGTGTTCATTTCATGTATGCGCGAAATGCCTTAAAAATGGCTTTAAAATGGATTTGGAGCATGGAGACGATTATCTCGGGATTGCAAGATAAACAAACAAAACTTTTAGTGGATTTCTACTTATTTTATTAAATATCATCTCCACCAAACAGGACAAGCTTGCATGTGTTATAGTTTTGGAGAAAAATGTGTTCATTTCATGTATGCGCAAAATGCCTTTGAAATGGCTTTAAAATGGATTTGGAGCATGGAGACGATTATCTCAGGATGGCAATATAAACAAACGAAACTTTTAGTAGATTTCTACTTATTTTATTAAATATTATCTCCACCAAACAGGACAAGCTTGCATCTGTTATAGTTTTGGAGAAAAATGTGTTCATTTCATGTATGCGCGAAATGCCTTAAAAATGGCTTTAAAATGGATTTGGAGCATGAAGACGATTATCTCGGGATTGCAAGATAACCAAACAAAACTTTTAGTGGATTTCTACTTATTTTATTAAATATCATCTCCACCAAACAGGACAAGCTTGCATCTGTTATAGTTTTGGAGAAAAATGTGTTCATTTCATGTATGCGCGAAATGCCTTAAAAATGGCTTTAAAATGGATTTGGAGCATGGAGACGATTATCTCGGGATTGCAAGATAACCAAACAAAACTTTTAGTGGATTTCTACTTATTTTATTAAATATCATCTCCACCAAACAGGACAAGCTTGCATCTGTTATAGTTTTGGAGAAAAATGTGTTCATTTCATGTATGCGCGAAATGCCTTAAAAATGGCTTTAAAATGGATTTGGAGCATGGAGACGATTATCTCGGGATTGCAAGATAACCAAACAAAACTTTTAGTGGATTTCTACTTATTTTATTAAATATCATCTCCACCAAACAGGACAAGCTTGCATGTGTTATAGTTTTGGAGAAAAATGTGTTCATTTCATGTATGCGCAAAATGCCTTTGAAATGGCTTTAAAATGGATTTGGAGCATGGAGACGATTATCTCAGGATGGCAATATAAACAAACGAAACTTTTAGTAGATTTCTACTTATTTTAATAAATATTATCTCCACCAAACAGGACAAGCTTGCATCTGTTATAGTTTTGGAGAAAAATGTGTTCATTTCATGTATGCGCGAAATGCCTTAAAAATGGCTTTAAAATGGATTTGGAGCATGGAGACGATTATCTCGGGATTGCAAGATAACCAAACAAAACTTTTAGTGGATTTCTACTTATTTTATTAAATATCATCTCCACCAAACAGGACAAGCTTGCATCTGTTATAGTTTTGGAGAAAAATGTGTTCATTTCATGTATGCGCAAAATGCCTTAAAAATGGCTTTAAAATGGATTTGGAGCATGGAGACGATTATCTCGGGATTGCAAGATAACCAAACAAAACTTTTAGTGGATTTCTACTTATTTTATTAAATATCATCTCCACCAAACAGGACAAGCTTGCATCTGTTATAGTTTTGGAGAAAAATGTGTTCATTTCATTTATGCGCGAAATGCCTTAAAAATGGCTTTAAAATGGATTTGGAGCATGGAGACGATTATCTCGGGATTGCAAGATAACCAAACAAAACTTTTAGTGGATTTCTACTTATTTTATTAAATATCATCTCC
This sequence comes from Anomaloglossus baeobatrachus, assembly GCF_048569485.1. NCBI lineage: Eukaryota > Metazoa > Chordata > Amphibia > Anura > Aromobatidae > Anomaloglossus > Anomaloglossus baeobatrachus. The sequence continues at coordinate 45,014 of NW_027443112.1, forward strand.
ACCAAACAGGACAAGCTTGCATCTGTTATAGTTTTGGAGAAAAATGTGTTCATTTCATGTATGCGCGAAATGCCTTAAAAATGGCTTTAAAATGGATTTGGAGCATGGAGACGATTATCTCGGGATTGCAAGATAACGAAACAAAACTTTTAGTGGATTTCTACTTATTTTATTAAATATCATCTCCACCAAACAGGACAAGCTTGCATCTGTTATAGTTTTGGAGAAAAATGTGTTCATTTCATGTATGCGCGAAATGCCTTAAAAATGGCTTTAAAATGGATTTGGAGCATGGAGACGATTATCTCGGGATTGCAAGATAACGAAACAAAACTTTTAGTGGATTTCTACTTATTTTATTAAATATCATCTCCACCAAACAGGACAAGCTTGCATGTGTTATAGTTTTGGAGAAAAATGTGTTCATTTCATGTATGCGCAAAATGCCTTTGAAATGGCTTTAAAATGGATTTGGAGCATGGAGACGATTATCTCAGGATGGCAATATAAACAAACGAAACTTTTAGTAGATTTCTACTTATTTTATTAAATATTATCTCCACCAAACAGGACAAGCTTGCATCTGTTATAGTTTTGGAGAAAAATGTGTTCATTTCATGTATGCGCGAAATGCCTTAAAAATGGCTTTAAAATGGATTTGGAGCATGAAGACGATTATCTCGGGATTGCAATATAACCAAACAAAACTTTTAGTGGATTTCTACTTATTTTATTAAATATCATCTCCACCAAACAGGACAAGCTTGCATCTGTTATAGTTTTGGAGAAAAATGTGTTCATTTCATGTATGCGCAAAATGCCTTAAAAATGGCTTTAAAATGGATTTGGAGCATGGAGACGATTATCTCGGGATTGCAAGATAACCAAACAAAACTTTTAGTGGATTTCTACTTATTTTATTAAATATCATCTCCACCAAACAGGACAAGCTTGCATGTGTTATAGTTTTGGAGAAAAATGTGTTCATTTCATGTATGCGCAAAATGCCTTTGAAATGGCTTTAAAATGGATTTGGAGCATGGAGACGATTATCTCAGGATGGCAATATAAACAAACGAAACTTTTAGTAGATTTCTACTTATTTTATTAAATATTATCTCCACCAAACAGGACAAGCTTGCATCTGTTATAGTTTTGGAGAAAAATGTGTTCATTTCATGTATGCGCGAAATGCCTTAAAAATGGCTTTAAAATGGATTTGGAGCATGAAGACGATTATCTCGGGATTGCAATATAACCAAACAAAACTTTTAGTGGATTTCTACTTATTTTATTAAATATCATCTCCACCAAACAGGACAAGCTTGCATCTGTTATAGTTTTGGAGAAAAATGTGTTCATTTCATGTATGCGCGAAATGCCTTAAAAATGGCTTTAAAATGGATTTGGAGCATGGAGACGATTATCTCGGGATTGCAAGATAACCAAACAAAACTTTTAGTGGATTTCTACTTATTTTATTAAATATCATCTCCACCAAACAGGACAAGCTTGCATCTGTTATAGTTTTGGAGAAAAATGTGTTCATTTCATGTATGCGCAAAATGCCTTAAAAATGGCTTTAAAATGGATTTGGAGCATGGAGACGATTATCTCGGGATTGCAAGATAACCAAACAAAACTTTTAGTGGATTTCTACTTATTTTATTAAATATCATCTCCACCAAACAGGACAAGCTTGCATCTGTTATAGTTTTGGAGAAAAATGTGTTCATTTCATTTATGCGCGAAATGCCTTAAAAATGGCTTTAAAATGGATTTGGAGCATGGAGACGATTATCTCGGGATTGCAAGATAACCAAACAAAACTTTTAGTGGATTTCTACTTATTTTATTAAATATCATCTCCACCAAACAGGACAAGCTTGCATCTGTTATAGTTTTGGAGAAAAATGTGTTCATTTCATGTATGCGCGAAATGCCTTAAAAATGGCTTTAAAATGGATTTGGAGCATGGAGACGATTATCTCGGGATTGCAAGATAACGAAACAAAACTTTTAGTGGATTTCTACTTATTTTATTAAATATCATCTCCACCAAACAGGACAAGCTTGCATCTGTTATAGTTTTGGAGAAAAATGTGTTCATTTCATGTATGCGCGAAATGCCTTAAAAATGGCTTTAAAATGGATTTGGAGCATGGAGACGATTATCTCGGGATTGCAAGATAACCAAACAAAACTTTTAGTGGATTTCTACTTATTTTATTAAATATCATCTCCACCAAACAGGACAAGCTTGCATGTGTTATAGTTTTGGAGAAAAATGTGTTCATTTCATGTATGCGCAAAATGCCTTTGAAATGGCTTTAAAATGGATTTGGAGCATGGAGACGATTATCTCAGGATGGCAATATAAACAAACGAAACTTTTAGTAGATTTCTACTTATTTTAATAAATATTATCTCCACCAAACAGGACAAGCTTGCATCTGTTATAGTTTTGGAGAAAAATGTGTTCATTTCATGTATGCGCGAAATGCCTTAAAAATGGCTTTAAAATGGATTTGGAGCATGGAGACGATTATCTCGGGATTGCAAGATAACCAAACAAAACTTTTAGTGGATTTCTACTTATTTTATTAAATATCATCTCCACCAAACAGGACAAGCTTGCATCTGTTATAGTTTTGGAGAAAAATGTGTTCATTTCATGTATGCGCAAAATGCCTTAAAAATGGCTTTAAAATGGATTTGGAGCATGGAGACGATTATCTCGGGATTGCAAGATAACCAAACAAAACTTTTAGTGGATTTCTACTTATTTTATTAAATATCATCTCCACCAAACAGGACAAGCTTGCATCTGTTATAGTTTTGGAGAAAAATGTGTTCATTTCATTTAAGCGCGAAATGCCTTAAAAATGGCTTTAAAATGGATTTGGAGCATGGAGACGATTATCTCGGGATTGCAAGATAACCAAACAAAACTTTTAGTGGATTTCTACTTATTTTATTAAATATCATCTCCACCAAACAGGACAAGCTTGCATCTGTTATAGTTTTGGAGAAAAATGTGTTCATTTCATGTATGCGCGAAATGCCTTAAAAATGGCTTTAAAATGGATTTGGAGCATGGAGACGATTATCTCGGGATTGCAAGATAACGAAACAAAACTTTTAGTGGATTTCTACTTATTTTATTAAATATCATCTCCACCAAACAGGACAAGCTTGCATCTGTTATAGTTTTGGAGAAAAATGTGTTCATTTCATGTATGCGCGAAATGCCTTAAAAATGGCTTTAAAATGGATTTGGAGCATGGAGACGATTATCTCGGGATTGCAAGATAACCAAACAAAACTTTTAGTGGATTTCTACTTATTTTATTAAATATCATCTCCACCAAACAGGACAAGCTTGCATCTGTTATAGTTTTGGAGAAAAATGTGTTCATTTCATGTATGCGCGAAATGCCTTAAAAATGGCTTTAAAATGGATTTGGAGCATGGAGACGATTATCTCGGGATTGCAAGATAACCAAACAAAACTTTTAGTGGATTTCTACTTATTTTATTAAATATCATCTCCACCAAACAGGACAAGCTTGCATCTGTTATAGTTTTGGAGAAAAATGTGTTCATTTCATGTATGCGCGAAATGCCTTAGAAATGGCTTTAAAATGGATTTGGAGCATGGAGACGATTATCTCGGGATTGCAAGATAACCAAACAAAACTTTTAGTGGATTTCTACTTATTTTATTAAATATCATCTCCACCAAACAGGACAAGCTTGCATGTGTTATAGTTTTGGAGAAAAATGTGTTCATTTCATGTATGCGCGAAATGCCTTTGAAATGGCTTTAAAATGGATTTGGAGCATGGAGACGATTATCTCGGGATTGCAAGATAACCAAACAAAACTTTTAGTGGATTTCTACTTATTTTATTAAATATCATCTCCACCAAACAGGACAAGCTTGCATCTGTTATAGTTTTGGAGAAAAATGTGTTCATTTCATGTATGCGCGAAATGCCTTAAAAATGGCTTTAAAATGGATTTGGAGCATGGAGACGATTATCTCGGGATTGCAAGATAACCAAACAAAACTTTTAGTGGATTTCTACTTATTTTATTAAATATCATCTCCACCAAACAGGACAAGCTTGCATGTGTTATAGTTTTGGAGAAAAATGTGTTCATTTCATGTATGCGCAAAATGCCTTTGAAATGGCTTTAAAATGGATTTGGAGCATGGAGACGATTATCTCAGGATGGCAATATAAACAAACGAAACTTTTAGTAGATTTCTACTTATTTTAATAAATATTATCTCCACCAAACAGGACAAGCTTGCATCTGTTATAGTTTTGGAGAAAAATGTGTTCATTTCATGTATGCGCGAAATGCCTTAAAAATGGCTTTAAAATGGATTTGGAGCATGGAGACGATTATCTCGGGATTGCAAGATAACCAAACAAAACTTTTAGTGGATTTCTACTTATTTTATTAAATATCATCTCCACCAAACAGGACAAGCTTGCATCTGTTATAGTTTTGGAGAAAAATGTGTTCATTTCATGTATGCGCAAAATGCCTTAAAAATGGCTTTAAAATGGATTTGGAGCATGGAGACGATTATCTCGGGATTGCAAGATAACCAAACAAAACTTTTAGTGGATTTCTACTTATTTTATTAAATATCATCTCCACCAAACAGGACAAGCTTGCATCTGTTATAGTTTTGGAGAAAAATGTGTTCATTTCATTTATGCGCGAAATGCCTTAAAAATGGCTTTAAAATGGATTTGGAGCATGGAGACGATTATCTCGGGATTGCAAGATAACCAAACAAAACTTTTAGTGGATTTCTACTTATTTTATTAAATATCATCTCCACCAAACAGGACAAGCTTGCATCTGTTATAGTTTTGGAGAAAAATGTGTTCATTTCATGTATGCGCGAAATGCCTTAAAAATGGCTTTAAAATGGATTTGGAGCATGGAGACGATTATCTCGGGATTGCAAGATAACGAAACAAAACTTTTAGTGGATTTCTACTTATTTTATTAAATATCATCTCCACCAAACAGGACAAGCTTGCATCTGTTATAGTTTTGGAGAAAAATGTGTTCATTTCATGTATGCGCGAAATGCCTTAAAAATGGCTTTAAAATGGATTTGGAGCATGGAGACGATTATCTCGGGATTGCAAGATAACCAAACAAAACTTTTAGTGGATTTCTACTTATTTTATTAAATATCATCTCCACCAAACAGGACAAGCTTGCATCTGTTATAGTTTTGGAGAAAAATGTGTTCATTTCATGTATGCGCGAAATGCCTTAAAAATGGCTTTAAAATGGATTTGGAGCATGGAGACGATTATCTCGGGATTGCAAGATAACCAAACAAAACTTTTAGTGGATTTCTACTTATTTTATTAAATATCATCTCCACCAAACAGGACAAGCTTGCATCTGTTATAGTTTTGGAGAAAAATGTGTTCATTTCATGTATGCGCGAAATGCCTTAGAAATGGCTTTAAAATGGATTTGGAGCATGGAGACGATTATCTCGGGATTGCAAGATAACCAAACAAAACTTTTAGTGGATTTCTACTTATTTTATTAAATATCATCTCCACCAAACAGGACAAGCTTGCATGTGTTATAGTTTTGGAGAAAAATGTGTTCATTTCATGTATGCGCGAAATGCCTTTGAAATGGCTTTAAAATGGATTTGGAGCATGGAGACGATTATCTCGGGATTGCAAGATAACCAAACAAAACTTTTAGTGGATTTCTACTTATTTTATTAAATATCATCTCCACCAAACAGGACAAGCTTGCATCTGTTATAGTTTTGGAGAAAAATGTGTTCATTTCATGTATGCGCGAAATGCCTTAAAAATGGCTTTAAAATGGATTTGGAGCATGGAGACGATTATCTCGGGATTGCAAGATAACCAAACAAAACTTTTAGTGGATTTCTACTTATTTTATTAAATATCATCTCCACCAAACAGGACAAGCTTGCATCTGTTATAGTTTTAGAGAAAAATGTGTTCATTTCATGTATGCGCGAAATGCCTTAAAAATGGCTTTAAAATGGATTTGGAGCATGGAGACGATTATCTCGGGATTGCAAGATAACCAAACAAAACTTTTAGTGGATTTCTACTTATTTTATTAAATATCATCTCCACCAAACAGGACAAGCTTGCATGTGTTATAGTTTTGGAGAAAAATGTGTTCATTTCATGTATGCGCAAAATGCCTTTGAAATGGCTTTAAAATGGATTTGGAGCATGGAGACGATTATCTCAGGATGGCAATATAAACAAACGAAACTTTTAGTAGATTTCTACTTATTTTATTAAATATTATCTCCACCAAACAGGACAAGCTTGCATCTGTTATAGTTTTGGAGAAAAATGTGTTCATTTCATGTATGCGCGAAATGCCTTAAAAATGGCTTTAAAATGGATTTGGAGCATGGAGACGATTATCTCGGGATTGCAAGATAACCAAACAAAACTTTTAGTGGATTTCTACTTATTTTATTAAATATCATCTCCACCAAACAGGACAAGCTTGCATCTGTTATAGTTTTGGAGAAAAATGTGTTCATTTCATGTATGCGCGAAATGCCTTTGAAATGGCTTTAAAATGGATTTGGAGCATGGAGACGATTATCTCAGGATGGCAATATAAACAAACGAAACTTTTAGTAGATTTCTACTTATTTTATTAAATATTATCTCCACCAAACAGGACAAGCTTGCATCTGTTATAGTTTTGGAGAAAAATGTGTTCATTTCATGTATGCGCGAAATGCCTTAAAAATGGCTTTAAAATGGATTTGGAGCATGAAGACGATTATCTCGGGATTGCAATATAACCAAACAAAACTTTTAGTGGATTTCTACTTATTTTATTAAATATCATCTCCACCAAACAGGACAAGCTTGCATCTGTTATAGTTTTGGAGAAAAATGTGTTCATTTCATGTATGCGCGAAATGCCTTAAAAATGGCTTTAAAATGGATTTGGAGCATGGAGACGATTATCTCGGGATTGCAAGATAACCAAACAAAACTTTTAGTGGATTTCTACTTATTTTATTAAATATCATCTCCACCAAACAGGACAAGCTTGCATCTGTTATAGTTTTGGAGAAAAATGTGTTCATTTCATGTATGCGCGAAATGCCTTAAAAATGGCTTTAAAATGGATTTGGAGCATGGAGACGATTATCTCGGGATTGCAAGATAACCAAACAAAACTTTTAGTGGATTTCTACTTATTTTATTAAATATCATCTCCACCAAACAGGACAAGCTTGCATCTGTTATAGTTTTGGAGAAAAATGTGTTCATTTCATGTATGCGCGAAATGCCTTAAAAATGGCTTTAAAATGGATTTGGAGCATGGAGACGATTATCTCGGGATTGCAAGATAACCAAACAAAACTTTTAGTGGATTTCTACTTATTTTATTAAATATCATCTCCACCAAACAGGACAAGCTTGCATGTGTTATAGTTTTGGAGAAAAATGTGTTCATTTCATGTATGCGCAAAATGCCTTTGAAATGGCTTTAAAATGGATTTGGAGCATGGAGACGATTATCTGAGGATGGCAATATAAACAAACGAAACTTTTAGTAGATTTCTACTTATTTTAATAAATATTATCTCCACCAAACAGGACAAGCTTGCATCTGTTATAGTTTTGGAGAAAAATGTGTTCATTTCATGTATGCGCGAAATGCCTTAAAAATGGCTTTAAAATGGATTTGGAGCATGGAGACGATTATCTCGGGATTGCAAGATAACCAAACAAAACTTTTAGTGGATTTCTACTTATTTTATTAAATATCATCTCCACCAAACAGGACAAGCTTGCATCTGTTATAGTTTTGGAGAAAAATGTGTTCATTTCATGTATGCGCAAAATGCCTTAAAAATGGCTTTAAAATGGATTTGGAGCATGGAGACGATTATCTCGGGATTGCAAGATAACCAAACAAAACTTTTAGTGGATTTCTACTTATTTTATTAAATATCATCTCCACCAAACAGGACAAGCTTGCATCTGTTATAGTTTTGGAGAAAAATGTGTTCATTTCATTTATGCGCGAAATGCCTTAAAAATGGCTTTAAAATGGATTTGGAGCATGGAGACGATTATCTCGGGATTGCAAGATAACCAAACAAAACTTTTAGTGGATTTCTACTTATTTTATTAAATATCATCTCCACCAAACAGGACAAGCTTGCATCTGTTATAGTTTTGGAGAAAAATGTGTTCATTTCATGTATGCGCGAAATGCCTTAAAAATGGCTTTAAAATGGATTTGGAGCATGGAGACGATTATCTCGGGATTGCAAGATAACGAAACAAAACTTTTAGTGGATTTCTACTTATTTTATTAAATATCATCTCCACCAAACAGGACAAGCTTGCATCTGTTATAGTTTTGGAGAAAAATGTGTTCATTTCATGTATGCGCGAAATGCCTTAAAAATGGCTTTAAAATGGATTTGGAGCATGGAGACGATTATCTCGGGATTGCAAGATAACCAAACAAAACTTTTAGTGGATTTCTACTTATTTTATTAAATATCATCTCCACCAAACAGGACAAGCTTGCATCTGTTATAGTTTTGGAGAAAAATGTGTTCATTTCATGTATGCGCGAAATGCCTTAAAAATGGCTTTAAAATGGATTTGGAGCATGGAGACGATTATCTCGGGATTGCAAGATAACCAAACAAAACTTTTAGTGGATTTCTACTTATTTTATTAAATATCATCTCCACCAAACAGGACAAGCTTGCATCTGTTATAGTTTTGGAGAAAAATGTGTTCATTTCATGTATGCGCGAAATGCCTTAGAAATGGCTTTAAAATGGATTTGGAGCATGGAGACGATTATCTCGGGATTGCAAGATAACCAAACAAAACTTTTAGTGGATTTCTACTTATTTTATTAAATATCATCTCCACCAAACAGGACAAGCTTGCATGTGTTATAGTTTTGGAGAAAAATGTGTTCATTTCATGTATGCGCGAAATGCCTTTGAAATGGCTTTAAAATGGATTTGGAGCATGGAGACGATTATCTCGGGATTGCAAGATAACCAAACAAAACTTTTAGTGGATTTCTACTTATTTTATTAAATATAATCTCCACCAAACAGGACAAGCTTGCATCTGTTATAGTTTTGGAGAAAAATGTGTTCATTTCATGTATGCGCGAAATGCCTTAAAAATGGCTTTAAAATGGATTTGGAGCATGGAGACGATTATCTCGGGATTGCAAGATAACCAAACAAAACTTTTAGTGGATTTCTACTTATTTTATTAAATATCATCTCCACCAAACAGGACAAGCTTGCATCTGTTATAGTTTTGGAGAAAAATGTGTTCATTTCATGTATGCGCGAAATGCCTTAAAAATGGCTTTAAAATGGATTTGGAGCATGGAGACGATTATCTCGGGATTGCAAGATAACCAAACAAAACTTTTAGTGGATTTCTACTTATTTTATTAAATATCATCTCCACCAAACAGGACAAGCTTGCATGTGTTATAGTTTTGGAGAAAAATGTGTTCATTTCATGTATGCGCGAAATGCCTTAAAAATGGCTTTAAAATGGATTTGGAGCATGGAGACGATTATCTCGGGATTGCAAGATAACCAAACAAAACTTTTAGTGGATTTCTACTTATTTTATTAAATATCATCTCCACCAAACAGGACAAGCTTGCATCTGTTATAGTTTTGGAGAAAAATGTGTTCATTTCATGTATGCGCGAAATGCCTTAAAAATGGCTTTAAAATGGATTTGGAGCATGGAGACGATTATCTCGGGATTGCAAGATAACCAAACAAAACTTTTAGTGGATTTCTACTTATTTTATTAAATATCATCTCCACCAAACAGGACAAGCTTGCATCTGTTATAGTTTTGGAGAAAAATGTGTTCATTTCATGTATGCGCGAAATGCCTTAAAAATGGCTTTAAAATGGATTTGGAGCATGGAGACGATTATCTCGGGATTGCAAGATAACCAAACAAAACTTTTAGTGGATTTCTACTTATTTTATTAAATATCATCTCCACCAAACAGGACAAGCTTGCATGTGTTATAGTTTTGGAGAAAAATGTGTTCATTTCATGTATGCGCGAAATGCCTTAAAAATGGCTTTAAAATGGATTTGGAGCATGGAGACGATTATCTCGGGATTGCAAGATAACCAAACAAAACTTTTAGTGGATTTCTACTTATTTTATTAAATATCATCTCCACCAAACAGGACAAGCTTGCATCTGTTATAGTTTTGGAGAAAAATGTGTTCATTTCATGTATGCGCGAAATGCCTTAAAAATGGCTTTAAAATGGATTTGGAGCATGGAGACGATTATCTCGGGATTGCAAGATAACCAAACAAAACTTTTAGTGGATTTCTACTTATTTTATTAAATATCATCTCCACCAAACAGGACAAGCTTGCATCTGTTATAGTTTTGGAGAAAAATGTGTTCATTTCATGTATGCGCGAAATGCCTTAAAAATGGCTTTAAAATGGATTTGGAGCATGGAGACGATTATCTCGGGATTGCAATATAACCAAACAAAACTTTTAGTGGATTTCTACTTATTTTATTAAATATCATCTCCACCAAACAGGACAAGCTTGCATCTGTTATAGTTTTGGAGAAAAATGTGTTCATTTCATGTATGCGCGAAATGCCTTAAAAATGGCTTTAAAATGGATTTGGAGCATGGAGACGATTATCTCGGGATTGCAAGATAACCAAACAAAACTTTTAGTGGATTTCTACTTATTTTATTAAATATCATCTCCACCAAACAGGACAAGCATGCATCTGTTATAGTTTTGGAGAAAAATGTGTTCATTTCATGTATGCGCGAAATGCCTTAAAAATGGCTTTAAAATGGATTTGGAGCATGGAGACGATTATCTCGGGATTGCAAGATAACCAAACAAAACTTTTAGTGGATTTCTACTTATTTTATTAAATATCATCTCCACCAAACAGGACAAGCTTGCATCTGTTATAGTTTTGGAGAAAAATGTGTTCATTTCATGTATGCGCGAAATGCCTTAAAAATGGCTTTAAAATGGATTTGGAGCATGGAGACGATTATCTCGGGATTGCAAGATAACCAAACAAAACTTTTAGTGGATTTCTACTTATTTTATTAAATATCATCTCCACCAAACAGGACAAGCTTGCATCTGTTATAGTTTTGGAGTAAAATGTGTTCATTTCATGTATGCGCGAAATGCCTTAAAAATGGCTTTAAAATGGATTTGGAGCATGGAGACGATTATCTCGGGATTGCAATATAACCAAACAAAACTTTTAGTGGATTTCTACTTATTTTATTAAATATCATCTCCACCAAACAGGACAAGCTTGCATCTGTTATAGTTTTGGAGAAAAATGTGTTCATTTCATGTATGCGCGAAATGCCTTAAAAATGGCTTTAAAATGGATTTGGAGCATGGAGACGATTATCTCGGGATTGCAAGATAACCAAACAAAACTTTTAGTGGATTTCTACTTATTTTATTAAATATCATCTCCACCAAACAGGACAAGCTTGCATCTGTTATAGTTTTGGAGAAAAATGTGTTCATTTCATGTATGCGCGAAATGCCTTAAAAATGGCTTTAAAATGGATTTGGAGCATGGAGACGATTATCTCGGGATTGCAAGATAACCAAACAAAACTTTTAGTGGATTTCTACTTATTTTATTAAATATCATCTCCACCAAACAGGACAAGCTTGCATGTGTTATAGTTTTGGAGAAAAATGTGTTCATTTCATGTATGCGCGAAATGCCTTAAAAATGGCTTTAAAATGGATTTGGAGCATGGAGACGATTATCTCGGGATTGCAAGATAACCAAACAAAACTTTTAGTGGATTTCTACTTATTTTATTAAATATCATCTCCACCAAACAGGACAAGCTTGCATCTGTTATAGTTTTGGAGAAAAATGTGTTCATTTCATGTATGCGCGAAATGCCTTAAAAATGGCTTTAAAATGGATTTGGAGCATGGAGACGATTATCTCGGGATTGCAAGATAACCAAACAAAACTTTTAGTGGATTTCTACTTATTTTATTAAATATCATCTCCACCAAACAGGACAAGCTTGCATCTGTTATAGTTTTGGAGAAAAATGTGTTCATTTCATGTATGCGCGAAATGCCTTAAAAATGGCTTTAAAATGGATTTGGAGCATGGAGACGATTATCTCGGGATTGCAAGATAACCAAACAAAACTTTTAGTGGATTTCTACTTATTTTATTAAATATCATCTCCACCAAACAGGACAAGCTTGCATCTGTTATAGTTTTGGAGAAAAATGTGTTCATTTCATGTATGCGCGAAATGCCTTAAAAATGGCTTTAAAATGGATTTGGAGCATGGAGACGATTATCTCGGGATTGCAAGATAACCAAACAAAACTTTTAGTGGATTTCTACTTATTTTATTAAATATCATCTCCACCAAACAGGACAAGCTTGCATCTGTTATAGTTTTGGAGAAAAATGTGTTCATTTCATGTATGCGCGAAATGCCTTAAAAATGGCTTTAAAATGGATTTGGAGCATGGAGACGATTATCTCGGGATTGCAAGATAACCAAACAAAACTTTTAGTGGATTTCTACTTATTTTATTAAATATCATCTCCACCAAACAGGACAAGCTTGCATCTGTTATAGTTTTGGAGAAAAATGTGTTCATTTCATGTATGCGCGAAATGCCTTAAAAATGGCTTTAAAATGGATTTGGAGCATGGAGACGATTATCTCGGGATTGCAATATAACCAAACAAAACTTTTAGTGGATTTCTACTTATTTTATTAAATATCATCTCCACCAAACAGGACAAGCTTGCATCTGTTATAGTTTTGGAGAAAAATGTGTTCATTTCATGTATGCGCGAAATGCCTTAAAAATGGCTTTAAAATGGATTTGGAGCATGGAGACGATTATCTCGGGATTGCAAGATAACCAAACAAAACTTTTAGTGGATTTCTACTTATTTTATTAAATATCATCTCCACCAAACAGGACAAGCATGCATCTGTTATAGTTTTGGAGAAAAATGTGTTCATTTCATGTATGCGCGAAATGCCTTAAAAATGGCTTTAAAATGGATTTGGAGCATGGAGACGATTATCTCGGGATTGCAAGATAACCAAACAAAACTTTTAGTGGATTTCTACTTATTTTATTAAATATCATCTCCACCAAACAGGACAAGCTTGCATCTGTTATAGTTTTGGAGAAAAATGTGTTCATTTCATGTATGCGCGAAATGCCTTAAAAATGGCTTTAAAATGGATTTGGAGCATGGAGACGATTATCTCGGGATTGCAATATAACCAAACAAAACTTTTAGTGGATTTCTACTTATTTTATTAAATATCATCTCCACCAAACAGGACAAGCTTGCATCTGTTATAGTTTTGGAGAAAAATGTGTTCATTTCATGTATGCGCGAAATGCCTTAAAAATGGCTTTAAAATGGATTTGGAGCATGGAGACGATTATCTCGGGATTGCAAGATAACCAAACAAAACTTTTAGTGGATTTCTACTTATTTTATTAAATATCATCTCCACCAAACAGGACAAGCTTGCATCTGTTATAGTTTTGGAGAAAAATGTGTTCATTTCATGTATGCGCGAAATGCCTTAAAAATGGCTTTAAAATGGATTTGGAGCATGGAGACGATTATCTCGGGATTGCAAGATAACCAAACAAAACTTTTAGTGGATTTCTACTTATTTTATTAAATATCATCTCCACCAAACAGGACAAGCTTGCATCTGTTATAGTTTTGGAGAAAAATGTGTTCATTTCATGTATGCGCGAAATGC